>NC_065527.1:1084428-1089363 GCF_006386435.1 Epinephelus moara
AAGTCATAGTATAGCATGTCGTCCAAAATCATGTTTTGTGTCTGTCTGTAGTTGTTTTGTGTCTCTTTGTGGTTGTTTTGTGTCTCTTGTGGTTGTTTTGTGTCTCTTTGTAGTTGTTTTGTGTCTCTTTGTAGTTGTTTTGTGTCTCTTTGTGGTTGTTTTGTGTCTCTTTGTGGTTGTTTTGTGTCTCTTTGTGGTTGTTTTGTGTCTCTGTAGTTGTTTTGTGTCTCTTTGTGGTTGTTTTTTGTCTCTGTAGTTGTTTTGTGTCTCTTGTAGTTATTTTGTGTCTCTTTGTGTCCACAAACTGTCATCGTTTTAAACGCTGGTTTGAGCAGGCAAATTCTACTTTCCATTTTTCATTCATACCAGCAGAGTGACTTCAGTCTGTTCACGTGCCTCTGGGTTTAGAATCAGTCAGTCAACTGATGGAAACAGTGATTTACATTGACGTCACCTGCTGATGTAAAAACCGAACAACATGTCGAAAGTGTAACGACTGCAGGAACTCCTCAGAGGATCAGACTGACTCATCAACAGCTTGTTTCTCCACCTGCTCATTAAACTACAGCTGTTTCCTGTCAGAGGTGAGAGGTCAGCCGCTCTGATGACTCCATATCATTTAAAACTTCTCCCATCATCCACCTGAGCAGGAGACAACAGGTCTGATTCGCCCGGCTGACCTCAGATCAGGGAGGTGTTAAATGATGACGCAGGAGGACAAACTGTTTTTGCCCTTTTCTTTGTCTGATCTGCATCGTCAGGCGACTCGTTCAGAGAGAGGTCGGTCTCTGCTGCTTTCATCTCGACTCTCATTAACGGCTAAATGTCAAACAGCAGCCACAGCCTTTCACTGACCACTGAAAACCTTGTATCTACACGTCTATAAAGTGACACAAGCTAAATTAAAAAGCATAAAATACTTAAATATAATCAAGTAAAGTTTGTGTCACTCAGGTTATTGACCTCCACAGGCAGGCCTTACTGAAAATGAATATTATCGTAGTAAAATGGACACTCGTAACACAGGAGAGTTGTTTTATTTGCAGCATCTTAAAAAACAAACAAAAAAACAAAATTAAAAAACAAGCAGAAAAAAAAGAAAATAATACAGAATTTTTTTTGAAGAATACAGAAAAAAATAGAAAAAAAAAACTAAAGACCCTGCCCAAAAACCAGACAAATCAAGAAAAAATGGAAAAATTAATAAAAAAAAATTGAAAAAATATAGCCATAAACAGAAAAATAAAGGAAAATAAGAAAACAGGAAATGAGAGAAAATACAGAACAAATTAGAAAAAATTCAGAAAAAAACAAAATACACTAAAACTTGGAAAAAATAGAAAACTACAGAGAAGATTGAAAAAACAAGAAAAAAATTACAGAAAAACTCAGAGAAATGTAGAAAAAATACAAACAGAAACAGAAAGATACATGAAAATGAGAAAGATCATAAAAATGGCAGCCGGTGAGCAGAAATTGTCTCTATTTGCGGACGACGTAATGGTGTACCTAAACAACCCACACAATCTCTGTCAGTCTTGATGTCCTTTTTAACAGAGTACGGATCATACTCGGGATACAAGCTTAATGTCCAAAAAACACAAGTTCTGAGTTTTAATTACACTCCCCCCAAGATCTTTATCAAAGATACCAATTAGGATGGGAGAAATCAATTATGGACCACTCAATAAGGAAAGTTTGGCAGATATACAGTACATAGATGGACTTTGATACCATACTTAAGCCTTAGTTCATGCGTAGAATCAATTACGATGAACATACTACCAAGGGTTTTGTACCTTTTTCAGTCAATACCTGTAGACGATGCGGACAAACAGTTTGAGGAATGGGACAGATTATTTTCTAGATACATATGGGGAGGGAAAAAAACTAGAGCAAGGTACAAAACTTTACAGTTACCAAAATCTAAAGGGGGTTTAGCACTTCCACACCTGATCAACTATAATAAGGCAGCTCAGCTGAGACCCCTAATTGGTTGGTGCACTCCTAACTATGAGGCTAGATGGAAAGAAATTGAACAAACAATGGGAAAAGGAATACCAGTTAATGCAATAATTGTTGACCCCTCACTATCCACCCAGCTCCTAGACAATAATAACCTGTGGATTAACAGTTCATTACAAACATGGAATGAAACACTTAAACACTTTCACTTAAGGATGGCAGCAGATATTTTAAGATGGTTTGCATTCGACCCAGAATTCGTACCTCGTAAACACGACAAAAGATTTAAAGATTGGATCTCCAGTGGGCTAACAGCACACTGTACTCTCATGAAGCAAGGTGTTACAAGGAACTTCCAAGAGCTTAAGAATAAATTTAACTGGGAAAAACCGGCAAACTGGGACCTTTTTAGATATTTACAGATTAGTGATTACAACAATAAAAAAACAAACAAAAAAATAAAGCAAAATGTGGCCACAGAAAATTAACTACTCCAAATATTTATTAGAGCATATGAGAATGAACCTTATAAAAAGGTCATTTTGAAATTGTATTTAAGTAAGTTTTAAGTAACAACTAAACAAGGAAAATACATTTTGAGTTAAAACAAGGTGGGAAACTGAGGGAAACCTGACTATCACACAAGGGGAATGGGAAGAGATACTTAGACAACAATGAAAAACGACGAGCTCTCCATCCTGGAGAGAATTTGGTTGGAAGAATGTCATGCGTTACTCTTGTCCTGCCCAGAAAAAAACGTTTATAAAACCAAATGGACTGTTTGTGTGGGAATAAAGCAGCAAATAACTTTCATATCTTCTGGGGCTGCCCTTTGGCTGCTCCCTTTGGACTAAAATTCATGGCATTCTAGAAACGGTTTTCTCAACCAAAATAACCTTTAATGTTGAACTGATGTATGTGATTAGTCTGGAGGAAGTCGAATGGAGAAAAAAGGATAAATATCTGCTGAGAACACTATTGGTGGCATGCAAGAAATCCTTAACCAAGAAATGGCTGAAAAAAGAATTGCCTAGTGTTGATGAATGGATTGACTTAGTTCATAATATCTATGTAATGGAGAGATTGACTTTCAGTCTGAGAACCCAGAAGGACATTTTTATTGAGAACTGGACAAAATGGTTGCTTTATGTCTTAAACATTAGACCTGACTTTGTATTTTTTTAGGTTTTTATTTATGTTATGTTATGTTTATCTTTTTTCCTTTTCTGCTTACAGTCTTCATGTTCAGTTGGTTCTGGATTTTGTTAACATTTTATACTGCTCATTAAAACCAATAAAAAGAGAATTATAAAAAAAAAATAAAATGAGAAAGATAGAAAAAACAAGAAAAATACTGAAACAAAAAAGAAAAAATACAGATTTTTTTCTTGAGAAAATTCAGAAAAATTAGAAATGTGAGAAGACAAATTGAACAGAATGAAAAGACTTTTATTTCGGCCATAGGTGGACCACTGGGCTCTGCTGCTTTCATCTTGACTCTCATTAACAGCTAAATGTCAAGCAGCAGCCTCAGCCTTTCACTGACCACTGAAAACCTCATATCTCCACGTCTGTAAATAAATTTCAATAAATTAAAAAGTAAAAAATACTTTAAAAAACATATTGTCATTATGTTCAGAGACAGATTAAAATCAGGACGTTGTTGTATGAGCTGCTCATGTTTCTGCCCTTTATTTTAAATGTTTGACTTGTCGTAGATGTGCAGGTCACTTCTCTCCGAATAAACAGCCGAAGATAAATCTCTAGTCGCAGACGTCAAAGAGTGACTCGACAGTCGAGGCTGAAGATGACATCACACACACGCTGTTTTTCACAGAGACCAGAGGAGGACGAGGTCGTCCCTGTAACCTTTCAGCTTCAGTGACCTTCAGAAGAGAAATGATACTGCAGCACTTCAGACAGGCGGGGGGGGGGGGGGGGGGGGGGTGTCAGAAAGTTTGAAGTAAAAAAAAAAAAGTCTCAGATTTGAAATAACACGTAGAAGAAAGTCAGTTTGATGAATCATTATGGTGTTCATCAAACATGATGTGTTGAAAGAAATCCAACAGTAATTCTGCTTTACAGTTTCTGGCTGCGATTAATACTAAATAGTAAACTAATATTAATACTTAAATAGTAAACATGTTGGTAACTGCTAACTGGCATGCTAACTGCTGACCCACATGCTAACTGCTGACTGACATGCTAACTGCTGACCAACATGCTAACTGCTGACCCACATGCTAACTGCTGACTGACATGCTAGCTGTTGACCCACATGCTAACTGCTAACAAACATGCTAACTGCTGACCAACATGCTAACTGCTGACCAACATGCTAACTGCTGACTGTCATGCTAACTGCTGACCAACATGCTAACTGCTGACTGTCATGCTAACTGCTGACCAACATGCTAACTGCTTATTGACATGCTAACTGCTGACCCACATGCGAACTAAATCAGAGAAAAATATTTCCATCACCTCAGAAGAGTGTTTCAGTGTGTGTGTGTGTTATGATGCGTTTTGTGTGTGTGTGTGTGTGTGTGTGTGTGTGTTATTATGCGTGTGTGTTATGATGCATTGTGTGTTATGATGCGTTTTGTGTGTGTTATTATGTGTGTGTGTTATGATGCACTGTGTGTGATATGATGTGTTTTGTGTGTGTGTTTTATTATGCGTTGTGTGTGTGTTATGTGTGTGTGTTATGATGCGCTGTGTGTGTTATGATGTGTGTGTGTTATGTGTGTGTGTTATGATGTGTGTGTTATGATGCACTGTGTGTATTATGATGTGTGTGTGTTATGATGCGCTGTGTGTGTTATGGTGTGTGTGTTATGATGCACTGTGTGTGTTATGATGTGTTTTGTGTGTGTGTGTGTGTGTGTTATTATGCGTTGTGTGTGTGTTATGTGTGTGTTTTATGATGCCTTTTGTGTGTGTGTGTGTGTGTGTGTGTGTGTGTGTGTG
>NC_065527.1:1089656-1105918 GCF_006386435.1 Epinephelus moara
GTCAGCAGTTAGCATGTGGGTCAGCAGTTAGCATGTGGGTCAGCAGCTAGCATGTTGGTCAGCAGTTAGCATGTTGGTCAGCAGCTAGCATGTTGGTCAGCAGTTAGCATGTTGGTCAGCAGTTAGCATGTTGGTCAGCAGCTAGCATGTTGGTCAGCAGTTAGCATGTTTGTTAGCAGTTAGCATGTGGGTCAACAGCTAGTATGTTGGTCAGCAGTTAGCATGTTGGTCAGCAGTTAGCATGTTGGTCAGCAGCTAGCATGTTGGTCAGCAGTTAGCATGTTTGTCAGCAGTTAGCATGTGGGTCAGCAATTAGCATGTTGGTCAACAGTTAGCATGTGGGTCAGCAATTAACATGTTGGTCAGCAGTTAGCATGTCAGTCAGCAGTTAGCATGTGGGTCAACAATTAGTATGTTGGTCAACAGCTAGCATGTTGGTCAGCAATTAGCATGTTTGTCAACAGCTAGCATGTGGGTCAGCAGTTAGCATGTTTGTCAGCAGTTAGCATGTTGGTCAGCAGTTAGCATGTTTGTCAGCAATTAGCATGTTGGTCAACAGCTAGCATGTTGGTCAGCAGCTAGCATGTTGGTCAGCAATTAGCATGTTGGTCAACAGCTAGCATGTGGGTCAGCAGTTATCATGTTTGTCAGCAATTTGCATGTTGGTCAACGGTTATCATGTTTGTCAGCAGTTAGCATGTGGGTCAGCAGTTATCATGTTTGTCAGCAGTTAGCATGTTGGTCAACAGTTATCATGTTTGTCAGCAGTTAGCATGTTGGTCAGCAATTAGCATGTTGGTCAACAGCTAGCATGTTGGTCAGAAGTTAGCATGTGGGTCAGCAGTTAGCATGTTTGTCAGCAGTTAGCATGTTGGTCAGCAGTTAGCATATTTGTCAGCAGTTAGCATGTTGGTCGGCAATTAGCATGTTTGTCAGCAGTTAGCATGTTGGTCAGCAATTAGCATGTTTGTCAGCAATTAGTTTAAGTTTATTTACTTTATTAATCCCCCTGAGGGGAAATTCAATGTTTTCACTCTTGCTTGTCAATTACACACAGGTCCGAAAGACACACACATGCACAAACAGGACCTATACATGCACAAAGTGGAGAGATGTCAGAGTGAGGGGGCTGCCCTTGGTGAGGCGCCCCAAGCGGTTGGGGGGTTCGGTGCCTTGCTCAAGGGCACCTCGGCAGTGCCCAGGAGGTGGACTGGCACCTCTCCAGCCACCAGTCCACGCTCCATATTTTGGTCCAGACGGGGACTCGAACAGACGACCCTCCGGTTCCCGACCCAAGTCCCTATGGACTGAGCTTGGTCAACAGCTAGCATGTCAGTCAGCAGTTAACATGTTGGTCAACAGTTAGCATGTGGGTCAGCAGTTAGCATGTCATCACATTTGTTCACAGGTCAATCAATCAATTTTATTTATAAAGCCCAATATCACAAATCACAATTTGCCTCACAGGGCTTTACAGCATACGACATCCCTCTGTCCTTATGACCCTCACAGCTGATCAGGAAAAACTCCCCAAAAAAACCCTTGAATGGGGGAAAATGGTAGAAAGCTCCGGAAGAGCAACTGAGGAGGGATCCCTCTTCCAGGACGGACAGACGTGCAATAGATGTCGTACAGAACAGATCAACATGATAAATTAACACTAATCCGTATGGCAGGTGATGTCATAGTTATGACATCATCCCTTCAGAGAGTGAAACGAGCTGCAGTTTTTTATCTGTGTAGAGAAGAGGAGGAGTTTTTCTGCTGACGCTCCTCGGTTTAGATTAATAGTCATATTCTCAGATTCATCTTCATCACTGTTGCACACACATTTGTCTCCTTCCTGGGTTCAGACAATAAAAACACTAAGCAAACAAAATGAAAACCATCCTGCTGAGGTGAACTGGCCGACCAGCAGTTAGCGGCTCAGTCACTTCCTGTCGTGCAGATTCCTCCTGGACTGAAATAAACATTAGAGCCCTGAGGCGTCCGTCACTTCCTCCTCACGGCTCCCGTCAACACTCCCCGTGAGTTGGTGACACTGTCAGGGTTCGTGTTCGATGACCGACACCTCAGATCACAATCAAAACTCGGCACACACCAACCAACACCAGAAATAACTGTGCAACCCCCGAGGGCGTCCTGCCGATGCAGTCACTGTCCCCACATGGACATATGAAGATTCACAACAGGAGCTCCTCCATCTTAGGTCTGAGTTCAGACGCTGATGATGTCCCAACCTTAATCATTCATATTTATTTATTTTTATTCTATTTTATTTTCAATTATCTTCTTTTTACTATCTCCACATCGTGTTTGTATCACTAAATAATAAATGACAATGAAGTGCATTATTTTATTTTTATTTACTTGATGTGTGTGTGTGTGTCTGTGTGTGTGTGTGTGTGTGTGTGTGTGTGTGTGTGTGTCTTTGTACTTGTTCATGTTCACAGTGAGGACCAAACATACTTTAACCACAGAGTGAGGACATTTTTGCAAAGTGAGAACATTTTGGCCGGTCCTCACTTTATCAAAGGCCTGTTTGAGGGTAATGCACTTGGTTTTAGGGTTAAGCCTTAGATATACTTGCTGTTAACTACGCGTTCGCGTACGCATGACATCTGCATCGCGTATCCTGCGTCCATTCGGAGCGTCGGTTGTGCACGTCCTCAGAAATTAACGCTACGCGTCTGCAAGATGCAATGCACACATGACCGATAGGGGCAGTGTAGGGGAAGAATTCAGTGACAGGGTCACAGGTTAGGAGATATGTCACCAGCAACAACAATGGCGGAAAGTTTTGAGGACTGTGGTTTTAATCTTTAATCTTTTAATCTGTGTACGGTTTACATATAGAAAAATACTGATAAATAAATGTAACATTTTGTATTATCTTGTCATCAACTTCTTTTTATATGCAGTGATGCTACTTTGTTAAACAACAACTTAGTTTTCCTACAATACTGTAGTTCAATATAAGCTTCATATAAGCAGGTGAATTTCCAGCAATCTAGTAGTCAGTAGTATTAGTATAACCATTTGTACCATGCAAACACAGTGTCATACACTGAGAAGGAAGACTCATTTATTAGACTTACAGTGACATCTTCTCTATATTAATACAAAAACAATACTCAATGCGTTCAATATAATACTATTGCAGACTCTGAACAGTTCTGTGCTACATGTAATTGAGTGAAATGATTAGCTTAAACACTGGTGAATAAATGGGGATGTAACTTTAAAGTGATAGTTCACCCAAAAATGAAAATTCACTCAATATCCCCCCCCCCCCCTGTGCTGATGTGAGGATGGGTGAAGATATCCAGTTCACAAAACACTCCTGGAGTCTCAGCAGAAAACAGCCTTGCAGCCAAATCCAGTATAATTAGAGTGAACGGTGACCACGTTTAAAATGTAAAAAAAAGAACACAAAACACACACAAAATGTCTCCATACTGCTCGCGTGGTGTAACTTTTTTACCTTTTATACTTGGTCACCGTTCACTCTAATTATACTGGATTTGGCTGCAAGGCTGTTTTTTGCTGAGACTCCAGGAGTGTTTTGTGAACTGGATATCTTCACCCATCCTCACATCAGAATCGTGGGGGGGGGGGGGGATATTGAGTGAATTTTCATTTTTGGGTGAACTATCACTTTAAAATGAAATCAGCCTGAAAGGAACATCTCTACCAATATGACAGCGTAATAAGACGATGCTTGAAATGATGTATTAACATAACAGAACATTAAGTATTATTAACAAACATTGAACTAAAAAAATATATACAATATATACACCACAAACAGACCACTACTGTGCTAACGTAGTGCGCCTCGCTGGAGGACAATGTCCTGAAATGCCACCCTCCCTGCATCTGTCTGGAAGTAGCTCCTCAGGCCGTTCCACACCTCAATGCCAAGTCGTGTTGCCCGGTCAGCAGTGAGCCGTCCTGGGTCAAGGAGGTTTGTGTCTCCCTCCACAACTTGCCTCCATTCTCCCTGGACATCCCCTTCATCCACCAAGGTGCTGCTGATGTACCTTACAGTGTCTGCCTGTAGTTGGTCGATGCCACAGAGGTAACTGTGTAGACCCACACATGCCTTTGTGATGTCTTCGGCGGTCTCAACAGAACACTCCATGGCCTTCCCGAACACTCTCCACCTTGCAGCCAAAATGCCAAAGGCATTTTCAACCACATGCCTTGCTCTGGAGTGGCGGTAGTTGTAGACCTGCTGTTCAGCCATGAGGTTGGTCCCTGTTATACAGATAATGAATAGTGATGAGATTGCATTTATTCATTTCAAGCCTAATAAACTTATATTATACTATAATATTATTATTATAGTATGTCAATACCTTAACAAGGAATGACACACATGATAATATTGCACAGTTATTTCATTAATCCCCTTTACATGTCATACTCAGTGCTGGAATATAACTAAGTAAATTCACTCAAGTACTTAACTACAATTATGTGGTGTTAGTACTTCATTTGAGTATTTTCATTTTCTATTACTTTGTACTTACACTCTACAACATTTTGAAGGCAAATATAGTACTTTTTATGCCACAACATTTATTTGGTAACTTTAATTAATTCAACACAGATTCAATATAAACATTAATTAAAATTACCCAGCCATTACAGACCACAATATTATAGTGGATTAAACACATTAATGCATTAGTAATTATATTTCAGTAATTCACAATAATTTCATTATTCTGAAATGGGTCATTCTGCCCTTTTGTTTTTGGCACTTTAAATATATTTACTATACTTTTTACTCAAGGTAGGTTTTGAATGCAGTACAGTGCAGTTTCTCCACCACTGCTCACACTTTATGTATGAGTGTAATACACACTCACCTGAATATGGTCGCATCAGATTGACCTTCAGTGAAAGGCTTCATCTACGACGAAGACAGAGGGGCTCAGGACATCACTCCCAGGCAGAGCGGATGGAAGAGGCAGGGGAAGCTTGCCCTGGATAAGCTGGGATCCAAAGGCACATCTTGAAAACACCCCAGCATCACTGTCACGGCCGTATGCTCCGATGTCCACAACTGTGAACCTGTCCCTGGCATCACACACAGCCATCAGGATGAAGCTGAAGTACCCCTTGTAGTTGTAAAAGCAGCTCCCACTGTTGGGGAAGTTCCACATAGAGTTGAAATCCCTTTGTATTAGCCTCCACTGGTCTTTGCTAGGGAACGCCAAAACATCATTTTTGAGAGCTGTCCAGATAGCTCTGCACACCTCCCGGACTATATGCCCAACTGTCGCTGACCCCAGTTTGTAGCTCGCTGCCGAGGCTTGGTAGCTGATGCCAGTAGTTAAAAAGCGAAGGGTGACAGCAAGCCGCTCTGCTGGACTGACTGGCTTGGTGTGTGTATTGTGGTGCGTTATTAGTGGGGTAATCCGATTCAGTAAATCATCAAACGTTCTGGTGGACATACGAAAATATTGATGGTGTTTCTCGTCGTCAATATCTCGCATTGGCAAAACAAGAGAAAAAAACTCCCCATTTTCATGCCGTACTTGATTAGTGGTCGCACATACCATCTACGATCACGTCGCTGTCGTTTTTTTCTGCCTTAATCTCAGAATCAACCAGATTCCAATCTCCTCAACTGTCGCCACATTCATAGTTTACATCCCACAACCCTGGAACTTATTTCCTTCTTCTTCTTTTGTTTTTACGGGCGGTTTATGGTGGGATTCTCTGTTGTGCCACCTAGAGGTGTTTTGATGTAGCATGCGTAGACAAGCGGCCGCGTCAAGAACTGCAAAAACGAGAACGCTTCACTACGCAGCCGGTTGTCTACGCGAACGCATGGTCAAACAGCAAGTATATCTCCGGCCTCAGAGGTTAGGGAATGCATTATCTCAATGAGGGTCCTCACAAAGATAGAAGTACAAGAATATGTGTGTGTTGAGTGATTGTTGGTTGATAGGTAGCATGTTGGTTAACAGTTAGCATGTATTTATTTATTTCTTGTGTGTGTTAAATGATTGACAACCCCGTTAATAACATTTCATATATTTTATTGCAAAACAAGCAAACATACAAAAATCTGTTCCGGATTTATCTGGATGTTCTCCAATGTTCTCGTATTAAACTAAAATATGTTTTAATGACATTTTTGGATAATTCTGTACATTTTTTAAAATTAAAAAAGCTGAACAAAACATCTTTCAAACATCAATCAAAAACAGCTTTGTTTACAAAGTGCTGTCGTCGGATTCACAGTGACATTTTTTCATTTTTGATGACACAAGTTGTCAGCCATCAAATAAAAGTTGTAGATTAACTTTTTTAAATTTCATATCTTTTTTCTTATATAAACAGTATTTAACCATCTAATATGACCTCACTGTGTTTCACACTGTAACATCAGGGGGCGCTGTTGTTCCACCATCACTCTGAGGTTTAACATCATAAATAAAGCTCTAAATAAACCTCTGTGAGTCTTTGATGGGGGTAGGGAAGTTCAATAAAGACAAAACCATTGTAGAGAAAACTAATTTAAAAAGTGTTAAAAATAATGCTGAAATATTTTTAGTGATGCGCTGAAATTCTTGGTCAATACCAACGTTAAAAATAATTACTGATAATTGATATCTATTTTATATTTCTGAGAAAACATCGGCAATTTTCTCCTTCAAATAGCTGTATTTATTCAGTTTCTCACCAAAGCACTAAATTTTACAAGATTACATTGAATGCATAATGACAATGTTATAATTTAATCTTCGTCCAGTACTCATTTTTACTGAATAGAGCTTGAACATCTCAAAATGCTGCTACCATTAACTAGCTGTCAACCGCTAACATTAACGGTGCCGTAGCATTGTTCCGACCTCTCATTGTTCCAACCTCTCATTAGTGCTGCTATCAGCTAATGTTAACTAGCTGATAATAGTTAATGTTTACAGGTTGATAACAGCTAACAACTAATTTTAACTAGCTGAGACAAGCTAACAGCTTACGTTAACTAGTTGCTAACAGCTAACATTAACTAGGTGCTAACAGCTAATGTTAACTAGCTGATAAAAGCTCACAGCTAATGTTAACTTGTTGCTAACAGGCAGTGGATGATGATAACTAGCTGATACCAGCCTACAGCTAATGCTAATTCACTGATTTAAGTAAATGTTAACTAGCTGATAACAGCTAAAAACTTATTTTAACTGGCTGAGACCAGCTAACAACTTATGTTGATTAACAGCTAACAGCTAACATTAATTAGGTGCTAACAGCTAACAGTTAAAGTTGGCTGATAGCTGATAAAAGCTCACAGCTGGCTGATAAAAGTTAATTAGCTAATGTTAACTTGCTACTAACAGCCAACATTAACTAGCTTATAACCGCTAACAGCTAATGTTAAGTAGCTAATGACTTGTACGTCTTAGTCTCGTGAACAATATATTTCAAGAAAGCCTTAATGGAATTTCTTTAAATTTGACACCGATTGGACTCAATGCTAAAATATTAGAAATTTGTGGTTAAAGGTCAAAGGTCACTGTGACCTCACAAAACATATTTTTGGCCATAACTTAAGACATTAGATGCTAACGATGACAAAACTTCATATTAAGTGATGACAATTTATATCCAGAAGGTCAAAGGTTAGCTTCAGTGTGACATCATCATGGCTTATTTTTATTTTGCTCTCAACAGTTTTGTCATTTATAAACTTCCATATTTACAGATATAAAATCTGACCATATAAGGAAGATCCTGTTTGGTCCTGAACGTTTAAATAAAGCAGTGAACAATGTGATAAAGTTTTATATGGATAAGAAGATTTGGTGACGTTGCCGTTGCAGTGAACTGTGAAAGCTCTGTGATTGGCTGAGGTCAGCCTGTAAACCCATGCCAAGGGAAGCTGTGGCTCCTACGTGGAGGTCAAAGGTCACAGCGGTGACTGCAACCCCCTCCCACCTCATCAGGTGACCCACGCTGCAGGATCCGACTGTTCTGACACCAGCTGCAAAACAGGAAGTCAAGAAACAAGGAAGTAGTTTTTCAAGACGCTAAACATTAGATATATGGTTTTTGTTTGTGTCTATAGGACATCTATAGCTACGTCTCAATCCTTTGAATAAATTACACATAGCACCAACTAACGTTAGGCTATAAGCAAACTACACCACGGTCACATGACTTAACGTCCCTACTACAACGAGGCTGTTTGACATTCTGTCCCCTCGTTTAGCCACGTAGTAGCAACCTTCTTTTTTAAGACACTTAAAAAAATCCAAAGTGGGGTTTTTACCGACATATTTTATGTCGTAGAACAAAATGTTAACATCTCTTCAGACCTTATTTCACACATCGAACCAAAAACCTGTTCAAAACCATGTTGACCTCAAGATGAGGGAACCAGAAGTGCTAACGGGCTCACTCATTACTCATTTTGGGGTTTTAGGATTCATTCCTGTCCAGTGTTTTAAGATTATATAACGTTACTTTTGTAAAGTGTAACAAAAGTACAAAAATTTACTTTTGAAGTGTGTTACAAAAGTAATGTGTTACAGTAATATATTTTGTTATGGAAGTAACTAAGTCATATAATGTGTTACTAAAATGATTTTGGATAATGCTAATACATTTACAATGTCACGTATCGTTACAGTTATATATTATGTTTTAGGACAAACAAAGTAATATAACACATTACTAACAGGATTTTGGATATTACATTTTAGGAGTAACTCAGTAATATGTAACGAAGTAATATATCACTCTTACTTTTGTTACTTTTGCAAGTAACGTGTTACTTTTCACATTAGAGAAGTATGTGTATTATGTTTTAGAATGTGTTACTAAAGGGATTCTGGGAAATGTTATTACATTTACAATGTAATTTAATGCATTACTTTTGTAACGTGTTCTTCTACTTCTGCAACAACAGAAAAAACATCCCCTGAAGGCTGCTGTGTGTTGTCATCTCATTACAGACATTATAGAGGGATGCTGGTGCTCGTGCATTCTCATGTTCAGTGTGTTTCCACTGTTACACCTGTGACGTCTGTAACGTATCCCGTTCTGCGTGAGGATCAGGAGCTGACCTCGTCTTGGGGATCGGCACATCTGGGTGATGTCAGTATATGTTGCACGTGTTTCCATTTACGTCACCTACAGCTGCAGAGTGACGCCCACACACAGTCCTTTATATTCAGCAGCTTTTATCTGAGTTTTGATTCTAAATGTCGCAGAGTGATTTATTGTGAATCTTTTGTGACTTTAAAACTCTGGAGGTTTTTCTCAGTGTGACTGTTTCAACCTTTCAAAGCGTCAGAGAATAAAAACCTGCTGATTTATCTCTAATTATTTCCTGACATAACCTTTATCAGGAAGTCTAATTCTAGTTTCTGTTCTGGCGCCATGATGAACCTTTCTGAGCATCCTGTTTGGAGGATTTAAAGGTTTCAGTGACCTGCACATGGTGAATGTTTCACACTCAGTGTGTTTGTTTTACAGAAACAAACATACCACAGGGGGCGCCACAATTGGAAAAAAAGAAAAATTTTTAAATGTTTCATTTATATTATTTTTTGTTAGTTTTTATTACTACTTTTATTTTGAAATGTTACACCTACATAACTACATAGTAAACTCCACCGAATAATTGAGAGGCCTTTATTTGGGCCCCCCTCCACAGCTCGTTACATTTTACCTGCTCTCTGGGGGAGATGGGCAGAGTAATCTGACGTCACATGAACCATGGAACACGTTGTATTGTTTTCATGTCAAAACGACTGAACTGCCACAACACTACTGAGAGGATCAGCAGGAGGAGAGCTTGCTAAGTTAGCTGTTAGCATCCGGCTGTTCACAGTTAGCTGTTAGAAGTTCGCTGTTTGCAGATAGTTGTTTGCAGTCAGCTGTTAGCTGCGAGCTATTTGCAGTTAGCGGGTAGCTGTTAGCAGTTAGCTGTTCACAGTTAGTAGTTAGCTGTGAGTTGTTAGCTGTTAGCTGTTCACAGTTAACTGTAAGTACTAAGCTGTTTACAGTTAGCAGATAGCTGGTGGCAGCTAGCTGTTAACTGTTTGCACTTAGGTGTTAGCAGTTAACAGCTTTTCCCCCCATTAAAGGTTTTTTGGGGGGGGAGTTTTTCCTTACCCGCTTCGAGGGTCCTAAGGACAGAGGGATGTCGTATGCTGTAAAGCCCTGTGAGGCAAATTGTGATTTGTGATATTAGGCTTTATAAATAAAATTGATTGATTGAGTTAACTGTTAACTGTCAGCAGTTAGCTGGTGGCTGTTGGCAGTTCATAGTTAGCAGTTAGCTGCAAGCAATTAGCTGTAAGTCGTTACCTGCTCATTATTGTTACCCCTAAGCAGCTGGTGGACACAAAGAACAGAGGTTACACTGATTTACACTGTGTAGTGTTCAAGCTTTATTCAGTAAAAATGAGTACTGGGTGGATGAATTCTGATGTTTTCAAGATATGTTCAATGTAAACTTGTAAAATGTAGCTTATGATGTTGAAACCTGAATAAATCAGCTGTTTGAGGGGGAAATGTGTTTCACAGCACTGTAAAAAAGATATTTAAAAAACATTTAAATAAAACATAACAACAACAACAACAACAACAACAACAACAACCTGACTAAAGCAGTTTCATATTAAAAAAGGAAACATGGAGGTGCAACATGGTGATCTCTGTAGACTACATGCTCCCCATAAACGTCTCATTCTGAGGTAATAAAAACACAGCTGATTCTACACTAAAGAAAAACACACTTAGAATTTAGTTGCAATTGATGCCCATTCATTTAGGTCCAAATGTCTACTGGGCCACAGCCCTCTTTGGAAAATCTGTCACTTCCTATTGATCAACTGCAGAAACATTTTTGGGGACACGCTATAATGGCTTGGTTTAAAAAAAGTCCACCGAGTTTGGTGATGTTGGAACAAACCCTCACTGATTATGACCAAATTTTGTGAAAGGTCAATGCACTTGTTTGGAACTTGTGGCGCCCCCTGTTGACTGATTTCCAAATAATTTAAAAGACCTGGTTTTATGTTGTTATTCAACATACCCTGCAAGTTTTGTGATGATAAGACAATCAATTTCTGATTTATAGTCTTTGATTTATGTAATGCCACGCCTATTTATTTACACGTGTAGCGCCCCCTGGTGGTCAATTTCCATTTATGTGCTAAGCCATGCCCCCTCAAAAGTTCAGTTCAAACACAATGAGATATCAACAAGCTTTTGATAGCTTTTAATACACTTCGTCTGATGATGATCCACAGAGGATTTGGTACAAATTTGAGCAACGGTGTAGGAGGAGATGTCAAAAATGTGTTTTCCAAAAAATTCTAAATGGTGGACAATCTAGTCAGGCGGAACTTAATGGTTTTTGAGGTTTTCATAGAGCGCGTTCAGCTGAACATGTGTGGTGAATTCCAAGTCAGTCTCACTTACGGTGCGAGGGAGGTGGCTTTTCAAAACAAAATTTCTTCGACCTTAGTCAAAGCACCCCATCTGGCCCGTTGGCATCATATTTCATGATCACCATTTGCACACAACTTCCAGTTCATCACAAACATCCAACATGGCCTGAACCAGATCAGACCTGTGAGGCTGCAGCGCCCCTGCTGGGCACAGGACACACTACATCTACACATATTAACACTGGCCTCACCTGAGTGTGTGAGTGCACTCTCATAGTGTGTGTTGTAGCTGCTGTGCATTCAGTGCGATCAGGATCAGCAGAGTCCAGATGAGCGTACTCATTTCCTACAGACAGAAAACACACCGTCATTGTTTGTCGTTGAACCGCCAAACTCTAAACATCATTTATCTGGTTAACATGACCGCAAACAAACAAACACATCACAGAGACCTCAGAGACCTCATATCAGGCTCTTCTCTCTCACTTCTCCTCCTCCTCAGATATTTTCTGTTATGTTCACTCTTGAGTCTTTTCGACTCTGTAAACAGTCACCCGCACTGACAAGAGTTTGATTCAAAGATCCAGAGCGGGGGTGTCTGTTGATTTTGGCAGAGATCAGCGTCACATTTATAGAAACCAGATGCACACACACACACACACACACACACATTCATACACACACAGTTAATAAACGCCAGCTGCTCTCAGCTGTAACGTGACGACTCAGCAGTTTTATAAATAATTACTGTAAGAAACGCTCAGATTGACCCTCATCAGCTGCCATAGTTCAAACCGTTGTTAATACAATAGTTTAATGTTTAAAATAAACCAAATTTCTGCAATGTTTTCAAAGTACTCTGATGGTAAATATTCAGATTATTTACGTGGAAATAATACCAATACTAATACTCCTAATTCCTTGGTTGATATTAGTCGGTATATTAACATATTACAAGTAATCAAACAGTATGTGATGGTTGTGGCTGACATTTCAAAAACTATATATATATAATAAGTATGAATATAAATAAACTCAACGATAATAAAGTCCCAATCTCCTCAAATGTGCAAATGTGTACTTCCTAATTAATAGTATCATATCTTGTTCCTGTTGCTAAAATTAGTCAAACTTATTGCCATATCAGACTTCAAACAAGTGTTGTCCACGTTCGTGTCGGGATCGGCTGCAGACTGACTTTACAGTTTCGTTAGATTTTCTGTACATGGGGTTCTCTACCCAGATGTTACTGTAAAGAAACACCATGATCTGGTCTATAATGAGCTCCGATTGTTCTCACCAGAGAAACAGGAAGTGATGCTGCATTGCTACTGTCATCCTCGCCCTGTGGTGTGGTCCCTCGAGCTGTTGCTGCAGTCATTGCCACAGTCGTTGCCGCAGTTGCTGCAGCAGTAACAGTCACTTCCTCTTCTTCCTGCTGACCTCCCGTATCCTCCTCTTCCTCATCGTCAATGAACGGCGCGCTGAACTTGTCCAGGTCCTCACTGCTGGCATTACCTGAACATACCATGGAGTCAGCAATATTACCTCATCATTAGAGAGTCGCAACATAGTGACCGTTGGTGTACAGAGTGTGTGTTGAGGTGTGACTTACTGTAGAAACTGTAGTCGAAGGTGGCGTTGTAGTCGTCGTAGTCCGGCGTCGGAGTGAAGTCGTAGAACTGAGCCTCAGATACTGAAAACACAACACAGTCACGCTATCATTTCACCACCATCACATCTCAGAGTCTCGTTTCTGTAACTAAACCTTCCAGCTAATCTCTTCTGATGACTAACAGTTTCACCCTGCTGCCAGTCTTTGTGTTTAGCAAAGCTAAACATGTCCTGGACACACAGAGATGTTGCTGAAACATCTGAAAGCAGGAGGGTGTAGTAACATATTTCAGTAAAGGTGTGTCATATATTGTTGGTTTTTTTAATGTCTCACAGTGATGTTTCCGTCAGCCTTTCATCTTCCACCATCTGCCTTCAATAGAACCTGAGCTAGCCGTGGGTGTCAGGGTGCGTTCAGATTCTCTGCATGTTTTCACTTTATTGTTGAACAGTTATTGTTGTTTGAACGGGGGTTATGGAGAGGGTAAATCCAGCAGACAGTATGGTAAATAAATCTCCTTTCAAATCAAACACAAGCTCATGTGAGAGTTACAGCATGGGGTCCTCTACTGGGTCTGAGGAAACTTATACTGCAATCAGGTGTAATGTTGCACAATATATTTACTGGTACTTTACAGATTCAGACAAAATATGATTTTTTAAAATATGAAACATCACTATCAATAACCCAAAGAAATATTTAAAAGCATTTACTTTTGATTATGATACTTAAACTCCATTTAACCAAGTCCCACAGTAATAGTATATTATACTATGATTTGCTTTATGACATCTTGTTATGCCCTACCATGCTATGACATTTTTATTACATATATGGCATACTTTACTTTTAAATTTTTAATGAAAAAAATGAAGGCATACTGTACTATGAATTTTTAAAATGAATTTCAAATGGCATACTGTCCTTTGACATTTTTTTTGCAAAGAGTTTCATGGCATACTATAATTGGACATTTTCCATGAATTTTTTTTTTATGGCAAACTATGCTTTGACAACTTTCATGAAAATTTTATGCTGAACTATACTATGAAAATCTTCACTATTTATTAATCCAATAATATACTATGACTTAAAAAGAAATTATGGTATTCTAAACTATGACAATTTTTATGAAAAAGTTTTTGTATACTATATTATGACTTTTTTCATAAAATCTTTTATGCCATACTATACTGTGACTTTTTAACAATATGTTATTTTCGAGAATTTTTTTCGAGAAGTTGAAAACAACATAATACAAAAGAACAATTAAATTCAAAGTTAAAAAAATCTTATTAAATAGACACATAGAGAGACATGAAACAGTAAAAGAATTGGCAAACAGAATTGAAAATAATTAGCTGTGAAAAATAGTTTTGAATTTTTGCATTGCACACATTATTTTTCATATAATTCTTATGACATTTTAGGAAAACATAAAAAGGAGTGAAAAAGTGAAAAGGTTGGACAAGGTAGGATATTTGGTGGGATCCAATAGCTCAGGTGGTTAGACACCTGCTGGGAAAGTCAGAAGTTGCATGTTCAATCCCAATAAATGCCTTAACCTTTTAAAGACCAGTGCCCAGAGAAAAGAGTTCAATATACTCAGAGAAAAGCTTCTTGTAGAAGATGGTGGTGTTTGTCCAGGGCAACAAAGGAGCCTATGATCCAGACTAGTTTCACAACTGGTTGGTTGTTACATACTATACGATGACAATGACTTTTTCTCATGTTTTTCAAAAACATACAATATTATGACATTTTTTCAAGGTTGTCAACGAAAAAGTATACCAGGACGTTTTTTCATGATTTTCAACAGCATACAATATCATGACTTTTTTTCTCCATGATTTTAATGTCATGCGATACTCGGACTTTTTTGTGACTTTTAACAATATACTATACGATAACTTTTCTTTCGTGATTTTGGACAACATGGTATTAATATGACTTTTTTTGTGACTTTTAACAATATACTATACTACGACTTTAGTGATTTTGGACGACATGCTATACTATGACTTTTTTTCATGACTTTCGACGACATACTATACTATGACTTTTTTCATGATTGTTGATGACATGCTATACTATGACGTTTGTCTCATGATTTTTAACGACATGCTATACTATGCCTTTTTTGTGATTTTTGACTACATACTATACTATGACTTTTTTTCCATGATTTTTTACGACATGCTATACTATGTCGTTTTTTCATGATTTTTGACGACATGCTATACTATGTCGTTTTTTCATGATTTTTGACGACATGCTATACTATGACTTTTTCCCCATGATTTTTAACGACATGCTATACTATGACTTTTTTTTCGATGATTTTTAACGGCATGCTATACATCACTTTTTTCCATGATTTTTGACGACATACTATACTATGACTTTTTTTCATGATTTTTGACGACATGCTATACTATGACTTTTTTTTCTCCATGATTTTTAACGGCATGCTATACTATGACTTTTTTTCATGATTTTGGACGTCATGCTATACTATGACTTTTTTCCCATGATTTTTAACGGCATGCTATACTATGAGTTTTTTTCCATGATTTTTTACGACATGCTATACTATGAGTTTTTTCATGATTTTTGACGGCATACTATACTATGACTTTTTTTCCCATGATTTTTGACGGCATGCTATACTATGAGTTTTTTTCTCATGATTTTTGACGACATGCTATACTATGACTTTTTTCATCATTTTTAACGGCATGCTATACTATGACTTTTTTTCATGATTTTGGACGACATGCTATACTATGACTTTTTTTTCCATGATTTTTAATGGCATGCTATACTATCACTTTTTTCCATGATTTTTGACGTCATGCTATACTATGACTTTTTTCCCATGATTTTTAACGGCATGCTATACTATGAGTTTTTTTCCATGATTTTTTACGACATGCTATACTATGAGTTTTTTCGTGATTTTTGACAGCATGCTATACTATGAGTTTTTTTCCATGATTTTTTACGACATGCTATACTATGAGTATTTTCATGATTTTTGACGGCATGCTATACTATGACTTTATTTCCCCATGATTTTTAACGGCATGCTATACTATGACTTTTTTTCATGATTTTGGACGACATGCTATACTATGACTTTTTTCCCATGATTTTTAACGGCATGCTATACTATGAGTTTTTTTCCATGATTTTTTACGACATGCTATACTATGAGTTTTTTC
>NC_065527.1:1107611-1108580 GCF_006386435.1 Epinephelus moara
AGATTTAAATAATTTAGGTGGTCGGGGGACAGACACCGTTTGTGTAAAACTATGAAAACTATGGCTGGGTAACTGAACTAGAAGCTCAGAGAGGCGTATAGTATGACTTTTTTTCATAATTTTTGAGGACATGCTATACTATGACTTTTTTTCATAATTTTTGACGACATACTATAGTATGACTTTTTTTCATAATTTTTGACAACATATTATACTATGACTTTTTTCCATGATTTTTGACGACATGCTATACTATGACTTTTTTCCCATGATTTTTGACGGCATGCTATACTATGAGTTTTTTTCTTATGATTTTTGACGACATGCTATACTATGATTTTTTTTCCAAGATTTTTTACAACATGCTATACTATGTCGTTTTTTCATGATTTTTGATGATATGCTATACTATGAGTTTTTTTCCCCATGGTTTTTAACGACATGCTATACTATGACTTTTTTTCATGATTTTTAACGACATGCTATACTATGTCGTTTTGTCATGATTTTTGACGACATGCTATACTATGACTTTTTTTCATTATTTTTCATGTCATGCTATACTATGACTTTTTTTTCATAGTTTCTGACGACATACTATTCTATGACTTTTTTTCATTATTTTTGATGACATGCTATTCTATGACTTTTTTTCATTATTTTTGACGTCATGCTATACTATGACTTTTTTTCATAGTTTTTGACAACATACTATACTATGACTTCCTCCTCCGAGAACCGTCACCTTATCGTTGTGGAGGAGTTTGAGTGCCCTAATGACCGTAGGAGCTGTGCTGTCGTGGGCATTTTGCCCCTGGTAGGGTTTCCCATGGCAGATTGGTTCTGGGCGAAGGGTCAGACGAAGAACGGTTCAGAAGACCCTTCATGATGGAATATAACAAGAGTTGGTGTACCCGGCCCGGAGGGTTACCGGGGCCCCGCCCTGGAGCCAGGCCTGGGGCTGGGGCC
>NC_065527.1:1109013-1110253 GCF_006386435.1 Epinephelus moara
TGGACACCAGAGGTGAGGGGAGCCGTCAGGCTGAAGAAGGAGGCCTACAGGGCATGGTTGGTCTGTGGGTCTCCAGAAGCAGCTGACGGGTACCGGCGGGCCAAGCGGAGCGCAGCAGCGGCAGTCGCGGAGGCAAAAACTTGGGCGTGGGAGGAGTTCGGTGAGGCCATGGAGAAAGACTATCGATCGGCTCCAAAGGTTCTGGCAAACCATCCGGCGCCTCAGGGGGGGGAGGCGGCAACTTGCTCACACTGTTTACAGTGGGGGCGGGGAGCTGCTGACGTCAACTGGGGATATTGTCGGGCGGTGGAAGGAATACTTTGAGGAGCTCCTCAATCCCACCAACACGTATTCCAGTGAGGAAACAGAGCCGGGGGTCTCAGGGGCGGATCGTCCAATTTCGGGGGCAGAAGTCGCCGAGGTAGTGAAGGAACTGCGCGGCGGCGGGGCCCCGGGGGTGGGCGAGATTCGCCCTGGATATCTCAAGGCTCTGGATGTTGTAGGGCTGTCCTGGCTGACACGCCTCTGCAACATTGCGTGGACATCGGGGGCAGTGCCTCTTGAGTGGCAGACCGGGGTGGTGGTCCCCATCTTCAAGAAAGGGGACCAGAGGGTGTGTTCCAACTACAGGGGGATCACACTCCTCAGCCTACCGGGTAAGGTCTACGCCAGGGTGCTGGAGAAGAGGGTCCGGTCGATAGTTGAACCTCGGATTGAGGAGGAGCAATGTGGTTTTCGTCCCGGACGCGGAACCGTGGACCAGCTCTTTACCCTCGCCAGGGTGCTGGAGGGGGCATGGGAGTTCGCCCAACCACTCCACGTGTTTTGTGGATTTGGAGAAGGCTTAAGACCGTGTCCCCAGGGGCATCCTGTGGTGGGTGCTCCAGGAGTATGGGGTTGGTGGTTTGCTAAGGGCCATCCAGTCCCTGTACCGAAGGAGCACGAATCTGGTTCGCGTGACGTTTTCATGATTTTGGACGACATGCTATACTATGACTTTTTTCCATGATTTTTGACGACATACTAAGGTATGACTTTTTTTTATAATTTTTGAGGACATGTTATACTATGACTTTTTTTCATCACTTTTGACGACATACTATACTATGACTTTTTTTCATAGTTTTTGACGACATACTATAGTCTGACTTTTTTTTAATAATTTTTGAGGACATACTATACTATGACCTTTTTCCATGATTTTTAACGACATACTATACTATGACTTTTTTTCATAATT
>NC_065527.1:1110753-1113727 GCF_006386435.1 Epinephelus moara
GACTTTTTTTCATCATTTTTGACGACATACTATATTATGACTTTTTCATAATTTTTGACGACATACAATAGTATGACTTTTTTTCATCATTTTTGAGGACATGCTATACTATGACTTTTTTTCATCACTTTTGACAACATACTATACTATGACTTTTTTCATGATTTTTGATGACATACTATAGTATGACTTTTTTTCATAATTTTTGACGCCATACTAAAGTATGACTTTTTTTCATGATTTTTGACGACATACTATACTATGACTTTTTTTCATAATTTTTGACGACATACTATGGTATGACTTTTTTTCATAATTTTTGAAGACATGCTATACTATGACTTTTTTTAATGATTTTTGACAACATGCTATACTATGACTTTTTTCCATGATTTTTGACGACATACTATACTATGACTTTTTTTATGATTTTTGACGACATGCTATACTATGACTTTTTTTATGATTTTTGATCAAGCAATCAATCAGTCAATCATTCAATCAATCAATCAATCAATCAATCAATCAATCAATCAATCAATCAATCAATCTTTCACTCTTCTAAGGGTGGCATCTGTGTCATCCTCAAGCTTGGGTCTTCTACTAGAGGCCTGGGATTATGAGGGTTCCTAGGACTGCACACTTCTGGACTGTATTATTTTATATTGGGTGAATTTTCTTTTGGATTCCCTTACATATTTATCACTGTCAGACAGACTCTTTAACCATTGCTCTTCATCCAGGGTACATCCCAGGTCTGTCTGCCATATTATCTTTATCACAATTATTGCTGGGCAGAGTATTAGTCAGTCTATAAGAGGCATAAAGACGCTCCGCTGGCAGTTTGAAGAAGTCCATGATGTGATTTCCTTCTTCTTCTTCTGTTGAGATTGGGATAAACGATCTACTGGGGTAAATGGACAACACATCTCATTCTCAATAGAAACCCATTCCAGTTTGTTTTCTACAATCCAGTGTTTGGCTAATTTAGCAGTTTCCACGTATAACCTCATGTCAGGTAGAACCAGACCTCCTTTCTCTTTGGGGGAATGCATTTTCCTTAATCCAATCCTTGGTTTCCTCCCTTCCCACAAAAATTCTATAATCATTAAATCATATTGTTTGAAGATCTGATGCGGTATAGCAACAGGTACCATCACAGATATATAATTTAACTGGAAACTTTACCATGATGTTTTTTTTCAAGGTTTCCGACAACATACTACACTACAACTGTTTTCATAAGTTGGGTAAGGTTACTTTAAAAGTAATCAAAGTACTTTATTGCGTTACTTTTTTTAAAGTAACCAGTTACTTTACTGCATTACTCCCTGGGTAAAGTAACTCAATTACTTTAAAAGTACTTCCAACGTTACTCTCTGAGTAAAGTAACTCAAGCACTTTTAAAGTACTTTTGAGTATTCTACATTTCCTATTGGGCAATGGACCACAGGGCGCTAAGCCTACATTTTTTTGTCTCCAAAATTAAAGTTATGGACCACTTGCCCTTCACTGAGATCCACTTCTCCCATCACAGCCGTCACTTTGACCAGTAGAAACACAGAACCATCTGCTGCCGTAGACAACTGTATGACAACAACACCCCAGTGTTTTTAATATTTCCTCTAGGGATGTTACCACACAGAGTAAAAGGGGGAAATGATGGTGTGAAACAGCAGAGGCACTTTGTCAACCCGCTGAGTTAACGTTACTGTCATTAGCATCAAGCTAGCAAACAATGGTACATCCTCACGGTCGGACATAATAAAGTAATAACATTAACAAATAGCGGCGGGGCTTTTACTCACCACAACTGCAGAGGCTCCCAGCTTCATTTGAAACAGACTACATTATAGACGGTCCGTTATTTATTAATCCCTCTGTGTGTTTATATATTTACTTTTTATCCGCTCCGTTGTCTTTGTAAAGTTAACATATCGCACCGTCATTTCAAACTCAACACTTGTTTCAAATTAAAAGCCCCTTATAACCTCGGGTAGAGAATCCCTCCATTTTCTAAATAGGCTTTTATTCTGAAACATTTGTAGGAACTTGGTTGTGGAGGATTCAGTAGCTTGAATGTTTGCGTACAATACTCCAAATGAAGCTACATTTCGACAACATTTTGGCTGGCACATGAACAGACACAGTGACTGAAATAATAGTGAAAGTAATAAAAATAGGACAAGGATAACTCGATGACATGAAAGACGACCGGTCCGAGGATAATTGGCGAGTACCATCGTGTAGTGTGTCATGTCTGTCGGCCAAGTCACAGCACGATTTTATGACTCCACAATCATGTAATGTCACATAGTGACTTTCGGAATGGGCAGAAAAGGCGTGTAGTGTGTACGAGGCATAATGCAAGTCCTCCTGAGTCTGACCTGTCAAGTCAAGTCAAATTTATTTATATAGCACATTTAAAACAAGCATGGTTGACCCAAGTGCTGTACAGTTCCTCCAAATATAAATGAATGAATGAATAGCAAAAGCAGCATAAATTATCAATAAAATCAACAATAGGTTTAGACAATAAAACATCAACACTAGAGTAAAGGAAAAATACAAATAAAAGCTATAAAAGACATGGTTGTCTCAACTTGAGGTGAAAGCAAGCGAAAAGAGGTAGGTTTTTAAAAGAGATTTAAAAGTTCGGGCTGCCCTTATATGGAACGGTAAAGTATTCCATAAATTTGGCGCCACAACGGAAAAGGCTCTGTCACCTTTGCTTTTCAGTTTAGTTCTAGGACAGGCCAGCAGCAGCTGGTTGCTTGATCTCAGTGCTCTGGCTGGCGTGTGAAGCTGAACAAGCTCAGGTAGGATGGAGCTAAGCCATTCAGGCTTTTAAAAGTCAAACACAGCTGTAAAACCTAATATATATTTAGATTGCTTCTCCCCAATTTCTCTTCAAGAATTGACCGCAGTGATTTCTTCATCTAAATCATCAATGTGTCTCTTAGACCCCATCCCA
>NC_065527.1:1113820-1113955 GCF_006386435.1 Epinephelus moara
AAATCATCAATGTGTCTCTTAGACCCCATCCCAACTAGGCTACTTAAGGAGGTCTTTCCTTTAGTTAACACTCATATATTAGATATGATCAATATATCCTTATTAGCAGGCTATGTACCACAGTCTTTTAAGGTA
>NC_065527.1:1116325-1117542 GCF_006386435.1 Epinephelus moara
CTCAGAGTTGCTCTTCTTGAGGTTTCTACCGTTTTTTTCCCCGTTAAAGGGGTTTTTTGGGGAGTTTTTCCTGATCAGCTGTGAGGGTCATAAGGACAGAGGGATGTCGTATGCTGTAAAGCCCCGTGAGGCAAATTGTGATTTGTGATATTGGGCTTTATAAATAAAATTGATTGATTGATTGATTGATTGATTAAAAACAAATAATACAATTTTAAACTGAACTCTAAACTGGACAGGGAGCCAGTGCAAAGAGGCCAGTACCGTTTCTTTCCTGTCAGCAGTCTGGCTGCTGCATTCTGGACAGCCTGCAGGCGTTTCAGTGACTGCTGGTCCGATCCAACATAAAGAGAGTTACAATAATATGAAAGCGTGAATTGCCCTCTCAAAATCAAGTGGAGGGATGTAGGGCTTTGCCTTACTAAGTAGCCTTAATTGAAAGAAGCTTGAATTGACCACTGAACTAATTTGTTTGTCAAATTTAAAGGCACAGTCAAAAATTACTCCTAGGTTCTTTGCAGCAGGGTGACAGTAGGAAGCTAATGGGCCAATGGCACTGTCATAGCCTTCTAAAAGGTCAGAATGGCCAAACAAAATAATTTCAGTTTTAGATTTGTTTAGTTTCAAGAAATTTAAAGCCATCCATGTGTGAACATCATTGAGACAGTTCAGCAGAGCTTGAATGGAGGCAGAGCTGTTTGTCGTCTGCAAAACAATGAAATGTTATATCATACTTTCTAAATATAGCGCCCAGGGGCAGCATATAAATGGAGAAGAGAATGGGACCCAAGATGGAGCCTTGAGGCACCCCGTAATTTAGTGAGGATGCAGCAGATGTATACTGGCCCATGTGAACAGAAAAACTCCTTTCTGATAAATAGGATTCAAACCATTTGAGCGCTGTACCTTTAAAACCGACACACAGGTCAAGACATGATAAAAGAATCTTATGATCTACTGCGTCAAAAGCTGCAGTTAAGTCTAAGAGTACCAGAACAGCAGTGTTACCAGAATCAACAGTTAAAAGCAGATCATTAAAAACTCTTAAAAGGGCTGTTTCTGTGCTATGGCGTGCTTTAAAGCCCGAATGGAACTTTTCAGAGATGCCATTTAAGTCCAGATGCGTCTGCAGTTGTTCATACACTACCTGTGCCTGGACAGCGTGACGTGTGTGGTTGTGCTGCTGCCGTGGTCCTGCCAGATGCCTCCTGCTGCTG
>NC_065527.1:1122738-1131281 GCF_006386435.1 Epinephelus moara
TATCGCAGCGTGAAACAGTCACTGAAGTTCAGATTTTTTAGCTCTCGTGAAGAAGCGTATGGCATTACTCACATAATTCACATCATGCGTGTCACGTCCAATGCGTCCATATATGGAGTTTTATGTTGTGTTCAAACCAAACACGATGCAAATTTTCATGTTGTGTTACTCATGCGAGTTTGAACGCTAGAATATTTTGTTTACTCGCTTCATATGCATGAATAACTCACATGTTCGCGAGTGTCCAAAAGACACAAAATGGTGCCAGAGGATCTCAACGCTGACTGGCTATCGGTTGCTGAAGTTCAGATTCTTCAACTGTCACAAAAAAAAGGATATGACGCAAATTCGTGCCAATTAATTCAGGTCATTCGTATTGTGTACATCGCGTCCATTGTCCTAGCTGACAAAAGACAACAATATCAGTGTACGTTAAGTTTAAAATATTTTCACTTCTTTACTGTAATGTCAGGAAGTGATTTCCAGCCTCAAACGAAATTTGCAGATTTTTAAAATTGTTTTCAGCGGTCAACCAAAAATGAAAATTTGCAGAATGTTTATCTTTCCAACAGGAAGATGAAGTCGCAAAATCGTTCTCTTCAACGCCACCAGACTCCACTGAGAAAAATCAATAATTTAACATCAGTGCATACAGTCTCTTTCAAAATAAAAGCACTACGTCAGTACAACACCACCAACTGATGTTTTTTTCTTTCGTCAAGGTGAAACAACTACACAGAACGGCAAGGTGACGTAACGGCGTGATATTTCCACCTTGAACAAGCGGTGTAAAACAAACTACAGAGACATGAGAGTTGACTCAGAACTGAACATGTTGAACTTTTCCTTCAACCGCAACTTCTTCTCTTTGAAACAAAAAACAATCAACAATAAAAAATCTGTTTTAAATTTCCACGGAAACTTAACCAGCTGCTCAGAGAGGAGGAGGAGCTCCAACATGGCCGCCAGCCAGAGGAGGCGAGGGGTGGGGGGGTGTATACATGTCAGGTTACAGTTATACTGTAAAATAAATTCACCATAACACACACACACACACACACACACACACACACACACACACACACACACACACAGGAAGTTCAACAGCTGCAACACACACACAGATCACATGAAGAAGATGTCAAACACACACACACACACACACACACACACACACACAAACACGCAGTCACAGACGGAGTGAGGACTCACCAGCAGTCAGCAGCAGGATCAGTGAAGCTCCACTCAGATAAACAGACAGGAGACGCCAACTGGACATGATTCAGATCCAAAGAGTGAATGAATGTGTGAATGAATGAGAGAGAAGCAAAGAGTGCAGAGAGCAGAGCAGATGTGATGGTCCTGATCGACTGAGCTCTGAATGAACACACAGACTGAGAGTGAAAAGGGGAGGAGAGAAGGAGGCGGACGAGGAGGAGGAGGTGGAGGAGGAGGGCTCTGGTTTTCCTGCCAAGTTTGTTCCCCACTTGCCAAACACGAGGAGACACAAAGCCAGAGCATGAAAGAGACAGGGAGAAAAAGAAGGACAGAAACAAACAAAAATAGATGGGGACAAATGTGAGGGCTGAAACTGAAATGGTCACAGAGACAGTGGAAACGCAACATTTGGGCAACCCGGGTCACAATTTTGTTTACTGTGAGCAGTTAGATAAGTAGAAGATGAACTGATCTCCAAAAGACATGAAGTTGAAGATGAAACATGCGTTTAAACAAAAAAGATTGGGTTTATTTTTAATAGTAATAAACAATGTCTGAATGTTGTAGTGCAAAACGTCAATAACAAATAATACAACAAGATGATGATTAAGTCCCAATGTCCTCAAACCAGACGATAGATAATAAAGTCCCAGCGTCTTCAAACCAGTACTTCCTAATTAACAGTTTCTTATCTTGTTGCTGTTGCTAAAATTGGTCAAATTTGTTGCCATATCAAACTACAATCATTATTAATCATAAATAAACAAGTTTCAGCAATAACATGTGATCAGGTTCTGGACCGTGTCCACTTTTGTGTCGGGGTCGGCTGCAGACTGACTCTGCAGAGATGGCTGCCATCTTGTTTTTTCATGGCTCAGTGTATTGTGCTCTTACTGCCACTAGATGGCACAAAAAAGTGTCCACGAACGAGGACAACAGGTCTGAGTTACACAGAATGAAGTATAAGGTGCAGGAAACCCAAAATGTGACGTCCTCATGTGAGGACACAGGGTCTCAGGAAGGTAGCAGTGTTTTCAGGTAGCTGTTTGCGTCTGATGAATGTACACCATTGTGCTTTAAGCTTCATCACTGGCAGTGGAAACCGTGTTCATCACTGTAAACTGTAAACTGCTGCTAAACGTTCTCTGTCCGTCCGCAGACTTTTTAATTGGTTGTTTTTATATACATAAATCTGAACTTGAGCCAGTTCCTTCTTCTCTGTGTACACACATGTGTAAAAGCCAAAATCAATATGGCCTGCGCTCTCTCAGTATTTTCTCGATGTTGGTCCCTGAGGTTTGGACACAACTTAGGGAAAATATTCTCGGAATAATCTACAGAAGGACCTGAAACTGTCTGAGCTGATTTCTGCAGAGGAAATAAAGTCAATTTTAAAGGACCGAATGTGATCGCTCCTCAAATTGTACATGTGTATGTACTGTCAAACTTCAAATTCTAGTACGGGCTATTATTTGCTTAAATCACTGAAATCAACAGTGACAAATTTGTCTGTGTCTGATGCCGGAAGTCACCAACCATGTGCTGGTTCTCGACAACTTCGGAGTGAGACCGGGTTGGTCCAGCAAACCCTGGACCTTCACCCAGGAGGCTGCTCTTTTCTTAATGTATGAATGCAGAGCCAAAACATGATGTTTTTTTTAACCTAACCACGTGTGTTTGTTGCACAAGGAAATAAAAGCATAAACAAGGTGTTTTACCGACACTGTAAATTTGTTTTAAAAAGTCACAATGCATGTAACAGGCATCTCTCTGAGGTGTCTCACCATCCATCTTCCCCTCCACCTCCTGCTGACAAAGTCAGCTCAGATACTATGTCACTTTAGAAACGTTATTATGATACGTTGGTATCAGTGGTTTCTCAGAAATCTACAATGCCAACATTTTCTTCTGGTGAAACTTCATCAATCAAGTGAAAATTACGCTCATTTTGTCATTGACTTCTATACAGTCAGATTGGAGTCGCCCCCTGCTGGCCATTAGAAAGGGTGCACTTTAAGTTTAAGGCACTTCAGCGATGGCTTCACTCTTCAGACCCAGAGGCTACGTCCATTATTTTATACAATCTATGTGCAGGCCGACAGGAGGATCTTCTTCCTGTGTTTACCTTCTGACTCTTGAACCCCTCCCAACCATCTGACCAATGAGAGAAGAGATGGTCACACCTGAGCGACCAAACCAGAACAGAGCAACTACAGGTTTCTTAACATGGTGATTGTGCCACCAAATGTGGGTCCTTTTTAACAAATCAGTGTTGCATTTCCTGTTGTTACTATGCCAACAAACCTGGGTGTTTTTTAGCAAATGGTTGCTGCTTCCACAGCGGTGATTTGGCTACATGGGTATTTTTTTTAGGAAGTCATCGCTACATATTACAAGTTGTTGCAACTTGTTGCTGTGTTTCAAGTGTTTCAAACGAGAACAGACAAACTACAGGTGTAAAACTTTCTTCTCCTGTTTCACCCTCGGGAAACACTGAATCTTTAACCCTGCTGGATTTCAAAATATAAGATATTAAATTGTCTGACTTCAGTTTGACAAACTCATCTTGATCCTCAAACAGCTGCAGAGCATCAGACTTTTTTTCAACTTCCTGTCTGCTCAAGTCCCGACAACAACACACATTGTCTCCATCAGACTCCTCACAGCTGCATCACAACACAAATAAACCAGCAGCTTCAGCAGTTTGAATTTAAAACGTGCGGTCTGCACCTTTAAAGCGTTAAAGCCTCTTTTGTTTGTCGTGTCACAGCTGGACAGAAAAGAATAGACTCAGTTCAGGAGTCTGTTTTCTATTTCCAGTGTCAGGGAAACACACTTTGCAGTGACATCATCAGAGACCACCAAATATGGATATTTAAAGTGACGGGTCCCAGGGGAAACGTTCGAGTTTTAATGAGTCAGCTTCCATCAGTGTGTGGGAAACAATAAGAGCAACAACAGTCACTGTTATTGTGAACAAGGGGCTACTGGGAAGTGTGGGAGGAATGGGAATGAAGCCATGATGGGAAAATAATCTAAACTACATGGAAAATCAAATCATAGAAACAATATGGAAAGAATTGATGAATGAAACGTTTAACTAATAAATATGACACATGCACAGTTGTCTATCGTGTCGGGGACAGCCATGTCCCTCTGAAGACATTTTTATCACCACAAAGTTTCTTTTTTACTCCTCTCCTAGTGGGTGTTTTAGCAGTTGGTCACTGCATTTCCAGCAGCAACTGTGCCACCAAAACATGGGTGTTTTTAGTGAGTCATCACAACATTTCAGTCAGCAGTTATGCTACAGAATGTGAGTGGGTTTTAGTGATGGCTCTTTAAAAACAGCCCGGTTCGATGGCACTATTGCCACTTGAAATGCAGCAACAACTTGCTAAAAACACCCATGTTTGGTAGCATAATCACCGTTGGAAATGCAGTGACAACTCACCAAAAAACACCCATATTTGGGAGTTCAGTCACCACTGGAAATGCAACAATGGCTCGCTAATAAACACCAACGTTTTGTGGCACTATTATCGCTTGAAACACAGCAACAAGTTGCAAAAAACACCCTTTTTTGGTGGCAATAATCACCACTGGAAATGTAGCGATGACTTGCTAAAAAACACCAACATTTGATGGCACAGTTTCCACTTGAAATGTAGCAACACCTTACTACAGAACAGAATCACCACTACTACAAGTGCAGTCATGGCTCCCTTAAAACACCCAAATTCGGCGGCTAAATAGCCACTAGAAATGCAGTGATGACTCTCATGTATGTGTTTTTAGCGTCTTATTCCTATTGTACAGCACTTGGTCAACACAAGTTGTTTTTAAATGTGCTTTATAAATAAATCTGAGTTGAGTTGAGTTGAGTTGAGTAAAAAAGTACCCGAGTTTGGTGTCTCAATTACCGCTGGAACTGCAGTGATGAAGTGCTAAAAAATGGCTGCCTCTACAGTGGTTAATTGAGCCAATGAACATGGATGTTTTTAGCAAGTTGTTGTATTTCCAGTGGTGACTGAGCTACTATATGTGGGTGTTTTGGTGAGTCATTGCTGCATTTCCAGGCCATTTATGCACTTACCGTGGGTGTTTTTAGTGAGTTGTTGCAACGTTTCCCCAACCCAAGTCTCTATGGACTGAGCTACTGCTGCCCCCTAGCAAGTCACTGCTGCGTTTCCAGTGGTCACTGAGCTACTGAACATGGGTGTTTGCAGGAGGAATTTGCTGTGTTTCAAGCAACAATTATGGCACCAAACATGGGTGTTTTTAGCAACTTGTTATGTTTCAAATGGAAACTGAGCCACCAAACATGGGTGTTTTTTTGCCAGGTGAGTTGTTTTGCTTTCTGTGTTGCATTGCCAGTTGTTTGAGCTACTGAATTCTGATGTTTTTTAGCAACTTGTTGCTGCCTTTTCAGTGGTGCTTTTGCCACCAAATGTGGGTGTCTTGTAAGTTGTTGCAGCATTTCAGGTGCCAACTGTGCCACCGTACATGGGTGGGAAATTTTGCTGATGTAAACAAGTAGAACAGAAACACAAACACACATTCCCCACTTCCTCTTAAGTAAAGGATCTGAGCACCTCCTCCTTCCTCCAGCTGAAGTATTCACGTCCTCCACAACAAGAGTTATTAGCAACTATTAGAATTCCGCTAACTAGCATTATTTAACTGCATTAATTCTGTAGAAATAAAAATGTCCACAGTCAAACGTCTCCTGAACTCCAGTCAGATATTTTCTCTCTGAGAGCTGCGTCCTGCTGCTGCTGCCAGAAAGTCCAAACCTTTAATCTAAAAATCACTGCTGACTCAGGGAGATAAAACCCCCAAATCTGTGATAATTACAGTCCTGGTTCAGCATAATCATCCGAAACACCCACTCAACTTCCTGCAGAGCTGATCTGGGATCTGTTTTTAATCCACATGTTCAGAAAACATCAGGTGAACATTCAGCGGTCGGTCAGTTGCTGTTTAATCTGAACGAACCTCCGAAAAATAAAAAGTGGCTTTAATCTGATGTAATCCAGCTCTGACCCCAAATTACAGCCTGGATGGACCCACGCTGATGTCCTCATGTCTTCTTGTCCTCATGTCCGTCTCATCTGGTCTCACATGTTTCTCATGAACATAAAGTTCTAGTGTGCCCTGTGAAGAAAGGACCTAGAAACTGTTAGCCTAGCTTAGCACAAAGACTGGATGCAGAGGAACCTGTTAGCCTAGCTTAGCACAAAGACTAGAAGCAAGGGGAAATGATTAGCCAAGTGTAGCACAAAGACTGTAAGCAGGAGAAAACTGTTAGCTTAGCTTAGTGCGAAGACTGGGGGCAAGGGGAAATGATTAGCCTGGGTTAGCACAAAGACTGGAACCAGGGGAAACTTTTACCCTAGCTTAGCAAAATGGCTGGATGCAAAAGGAAACTGTTAGCCTAGCTTAGCACAAAGTGTGGAATCAAAAGGAGACTGTTAGTCTAGCTTAGGACAAAGACTGGAAGCAATGGGAAACTGTTAGCCTAGCTTAGCACAAAGACTTGAAACAAAGGGAAACTGTTCCAGGTCACCCTTAGCTATGAAGTCTGGAGGCAAGGGGGGACCGTTAGCCTAGCTCAGCACAAAGACTGGAAGCAAGAGGAAGCTGTTAGCTTAGCACAAAGATTTGAACCAGGGGGATATATTAGCTTAGCTTAGCTTAGCTTAGCTTAGCTCAAAGACCTTTACCAGGGGGAAACTGTTAGCCTAGCTTAGCACAAAGGCTGGAAGCAAGGGGAATCTGTTAGCCTAGCTCAGCACAAAGACCAAAACTAGGGGGAGACATTAGCTTAGTTAGCACAAGGACTGAAAGCTGTGGGGAAACGTAGCCTAGCTAAGAACATGACTGGAAACAGTTATAAACTGTAAGCCTAGCTTAGCACAAAGTCCAGAAGCAAGTGGAAACTGTTAGCCTAGCTTAGCATGAAGACTGGAAGCAGGGAGAAACTGTTAGCCTAGCTTAGCACAAAGGTTGGAAGCAAGGGGAATCTGTTAGCCTAGCTTAGCATACACATTCAGTATTAAACAAAGCCACCGCCCACACTCAGGATCACTGTCAGAGACACACAAAGGAAGTAAGTGAACGACTAATGAGGCTCCTTCAGACACTAAAGGTTCATTTGTTGAAATGCATCATGGGAAAACGCCGAGAGAAGAATCCAAATTTAATCAGATAAATGATGAAGATTACAGACGATCATCAGAGTTTAAACTCCTGCAGGTTCAGACGTGAAGACACCAAACCGACTCATCTCACACACACACACACACACACACAACACACACACACACACACACTCCACAGGAATGTGTGTGTGTGTACGTCCTGTTAAAACCAAGAAAAAACATCTGGAGGCTAATGGAGCACTTCCTGTCGACACAATACAACAGAAGATTAAGAGACAAAGAGGTTGCTGTTTAAACTGTTTAAAGACAGAAACTATGATTATTGTTGTTAATATCAATATTAATTAGTAATTTTACCATGCTAATGTCGCCCTGATCTTTTGACAGAATTTTTTTGTTTCTCTTTAAATTTGTGGTTTTTAACCCTTTGAATTCTGCCATAGCAACAGACTGCCAGTGCCTCTGTTGGTATTTTTGCTTATTGTGACGTCATTTCCTGGAGGTATTTCAAATGTTTCATAAAATCTGTACAACCTAACTGAAACGTTATGTGAGTCAAAAAAACATAATAATTGATAACAGTATAAAAACTATTTCATACATTCAAAAAACAGTTTTTTTTAACGATTTTGAAAAAATAAAACAAAACAACATATTAATCCAAAAAAATTCTAAATGTAGAAACATGATACAAATATTTCTGAACACTCTGTAAGTTATTTGAGCTATGTGTAGTTTTTAGTTTTTGAGATGGGCTCATTTTTATGAGCAGAGTATAAAGGTGAAAAACAATAAACAAGTCCTAGAACTTTAACATTACTAGTAGAATAAAATATACTTTTACTGTTAGTTGTGCTCCACTGTCTCTCAGATTAACTCATATCACAGCGGTGCCTGGACAGCATGACGTGTGTGGTTGTGCTGCTGCCGTGGTCCTGCCAGATGCCTCCTGCTGTCATACTTAGTCATACTTCTACTGTTATTATACACATATGACTATTGTCACACATGTATACTGCCAGATATTAATACATACTTTCAACATATTGTACCACAGTAGCCAGAACTGTAACTATAATATTATTACTTTCAATAATGTTGTTGTAAGCTACTGTCATTACCGTCTGTTCTGCATCTCTCTCTCTCTCTCTCTCTCTCTCT
>NC_065527.1:1131425-1135692 GCF_006386435.1 Epinephelus moara
AGCGTTGATAAATTGGGAGCGCTGTCTGAATGTAGCGTTGGGTTATCCAGAGCAGCGCACTCTCAGAGTGGCAGAGCGCACTCTGGACACTCTGTCTGTGGAGACGGAGCAGCAGAGCGCCGAGCGGAGTGAATGTGTGATTAACTTAACCGTTGGTTCATTCATGTAGAAATATCGCTGCGTTTCTTCCACCAACAGGGCTCTCATTTTAGTGTAGAGCATCAGACTGAATTTACCAACGCGCCATGTCAGGTCACTCACTCTCCGGGACCGCCAGTGTTACTTGAATAAGTGTGCTAAATGTGATGCTGCTTCCTGCTGCTAGTTAGCTTAGTTAGCATAAAGACTGGAAACAGTGGGAAACAGTTAGCCTGGTTCTTTCCAGGAATGCTAACACTCAGAACAAGAACATGTTGCTTTTAGCTTCAGTTCAGATGAAAATGGACATGCTCACATGGTTCTCATGCACTGTTCGTAAGAAAAGTAATCAACCAAATTTCGGACATATCCCATGTTATCTTGAGACGGTAGTCCGTGTATAACCCACGTATTTTGGAATGCTGCGATCATGTCACCAATGTGCTGACGAGAGTAAAGAAGAGAGCCTGGAAAGAGATTTTGGTGGTCGATAGGTCATGTAACATAGGACGTTACTCCAGAGGACCAGTGTTTGAAATAGTCTGAACTTTTTAAAGATACGTCGTCACCGTGTTTCATTTCCTAAACTTCGCTAACGTATAAATGTATGTAATGTAAGTGTGTAATGTTACTCATTTTTAGGATATCATACAAACCGTTGCAGTCTAAAGGCACGAAAATAGATTTGTCCGCGTTAAACGTTGTAAACATCACTGTCCTCACACTACACACAGTGTAGATACAGCCAATAGGTGGCACTAGAGTAAGTTTCGCACAACAACAAACGAGGCGATGGCGGAGAAGGTCGTAATATTGTACCATTAAATGGACGCACTTTATAGTGACGGTGTTACACACATCCCGACAATTGGACAGTGAATTCTTTTCACTATAACCAATTCATTCCATAACGACATTTTGTAAATTTCTTTGTCATCTCTTATGGTCGTGTCTCGCTTTTTATAGGAGCAGGGTAAAGTCAAAATCTAAACCATTTCTAAATATCACCACAAACTTTCAACAACAAACAGCGTTAGCATTCTCCTTATAACCTAGCTAACTTACAGACACCAATGTACGTCTTGTCCTTCACCTCGGCTTGTTGAATGAGCAACCAAACAAACACTCACCAATTAAAAAATGCACCACTAATGTCAGTTAACACAGAGATAGCTAGCTAATTACCGGGTCAGCTCTAAACTTTTTGATGCTAGCTTACCGCTGCTAACAGCATGTCTGTTCATGACCTGCAGTTTGTTTTCTTTTTCTTTCCTTACCTGTGGAGCTCCGCCCACCAGCTGCAGTCAGCTGAGCTTCCATAATAACGTTGCCACAACTAACACATGATTAGCTACACGTTAGCAAGACAGCGGGAGAATTTTAACAATGTATGCTTAATGTCTTTTCCACCAAAATGAACGTGATGTCGGCCCTAAAAGAATCATTTGACACTGACATTACACTCCTTTGCTTTTCCTTTGACAGTGTAATTCTCCAAAACAGGAAACACAAACAGTGTATGTGACAGAATGAACAGTTTGAAGTCGTCTCCGACCTCCAAGTGACGTGTCAGACCTCACTGTTGTATCAGAGCAGCTCTGATGTGACAGAAATAAATCTGAAGTCAAAGATCATAAAGTCACTTTCTCTGCATTCATGTGATTCCCAATTGAGACACTGTGTAAGTACATATATATATATATATATATATATATATATATAGCCTTCTGACAATGTTCACATTAGAGTCTCACTTACAGCCAACACACACATTAACACAAACACACTCACACACACTCACACTGTGACCTCTGCAGACTCTCACGCCGTCCTGAGCTGCGTTCAGCTGCATTCAGGAACACAAACGTCCCTGCTGTCACAGCTAAATATAGAAACCATGAGAACACCACGACTTTCCCAGCGTGCCCTGGAGCAAGGCAGCGACCCCTCGAGGACGGCAGCGATCAGCTGGGAGATGCATGATGGGAAGGACTGTGGGACAGTTTGACCTCTGCTGTTTTAAATTTAGATTCACAGATCAAACCTGAGGATCCCACCACAGTCAGCTCCAACGCTCAGAACGCACCACTCACATCATCTTCCTCCATCGTCTCAAACAAGACAACAGAACTTGCTAGCTAGCGCTAGCTAATGTCTGTGGAGAACTGTTTTGCCTCCAGCTAAGCCCCGCCCACCAAAAAAGTCATACTGTTTACTAACAGTAAAAGGGTCTATTTGATGTTTTTTGATCATATTCAAACTCTGTTCAAACATAATTTCAACTTGCTGTCAAAGATGAACAGATAGAAAATGACAAAACATACGTGATGGTAAACGAAACGTTGTCACACATCAACATGTTTAAGAGCTACGTCACATCATCAGCTACAGAGAATGAATCTGCTGTTGTGGAAGGTTATCCCTGGAAGATTACTGTGGCACTTTCATTACACACAACTAAATTCCATGACTTTTCCTAAACTTCAAAGGAGTTTTTCTAAATTAAAAAAAAAAGATTTTTACTAAAATTCCATGTTTTCCTATTTTTTTTCAATGTTTTTAGTAATTCCATGACTTTTCTATTTTTTTTTACTGATTTTTTCAAAACTTTGTGTGACTTTTACTTATTCCATTATTTTTCCAAATCTGAGGAACATTTCCAAAAGTTTTTGGATGTTTTTTTTTTAACAATCTCTACAACTTTTCTAAGACCTTTAATCATTTTAAATCTTTTTCAAAGTAAATTTTTCCTAGTTTCGTGACTTTTCTGAGACTTTCAATATTTTTTTTTACTAATCCCATTAATTTTCCAAAACTTTGAATGACTTGAATGACATTAATTTTTAAATGATTTTTACTAATTCTGTGAGCTTTCCAGGCCTGTTGTAAAATTCCATGACTTTTCCAGGTTTTCCATGACTGTGGGAACCCTGACACCACATTGCACTAAACCAGGCTTCTTTACACCAGCTACCTGTTGCGTTTAGAGTAGATTTCCAGGTGTCACTGACGACTCCTGGGCCCCTCAGCGAAGTGCTTTTCGGAGATTTACTTATGTTTTATTACATTTTGATTCATCTAACTCTGTTTTTACTGTGGACCTGCTGTTTGGATCTTAGCTCGTTTCATTCTGTTTTTAAACGTGTTATTAGACGTGAAGACGCTGACGCTCTCCTCTTGATAAAAGGACTCGGTGTGTTTGACTGACCTGATTGATGTAGGTTTTCCTCTCACAAACACTCGAGAGCCTCGAGGCCTCTTCAGGCCGACGAGAGGACGAAGGAGAAATGTCCTCTGCTGAAAAACACAACGTTAATTAAACTTTTCTCAGAGTCTTGTTTGTGTCACGTCGACCAATCAGACAAGAGTTCACTGAAACAGAGAAACAGAGGACGAATATTAAATCCAAACATAAGTATCAGACTCTTTCCTTCCCTCGCTTCCCTCTCTCATTATTTTGTCATCCTCCCTCCCCTCCTCCTTGCTGTACAAACACCAGCCGCCTCCTCCTCCTCCTCACTGTGATAAGATTTTATTTATGACCTCATGATTCAACATCATGCTGAAGTTTGAAAACTTTTCCTGGTTCCCAACAGAGCAACTCCTCTCAGCGATAAATCAAACTAATGATCAATAAATCAAACTAATGCCACCGTCCACAAACTGAATCACAAAGACTTGAACCTGGAGGAGTGTGTGAGAGTTTCAGGGTTCCCAAACCTGAAGAGACAAAGACAGACAAAGTCTTCTGTCCGCACTCTGCGTTCATTTTGATTGAACCAGGTGTGAAAGCACCCTGAGAGAATTTCTTCAAGGACCAAGAAAAACATTTCCACAACCATTCAGACAGTCAACACATTATCCTTTATTTACAAACACTTCTGTCTGTCGAGTAACAGAACTGATGCTGTACCATTAGTTTACTCTGGTTCTGTGCTCGGACCAATCCTATTTACTCTATATATGCTTCCTTTAGGTAACATCATTAGAAATCACTCTATAAATTTCCATTGTTATGCGGATGATACTCAGTTGTATTTATCGATGAAGCCAGAAGAAAGTAATCAATTAACTAAACTCCATAACTGCCTTAAAGACATAAAAACTTGGATGAGCACCAATTTCCTGA
>NC_065527.1:1136827-1143978 GCF_006386435.1 Epinephelus moara
GTTTCTACCGTTTTTTTTCCCTGTTAAAGGGTTTTTTTTGGGGAGTTTTTCCTGATCAGCTGTGAGGGTCATAAGGACAGAGGGATGTCGTATGCTGTAAAGCCCTGTGAGGCAAATTGTGATTTGTGATATTGGGCTTTATAAATAAAATTGATAAAATTGATTGATTGATTGATTGACTGACATCCTGTTAAAATAAAACCACCATCTTATAATCATCATGTGGCGTGAGCCTGGAGTTTACACTGTAGCTCAGTTTTAATGAGAACTCAAAATCAAAATGAGTTACAAATTTCAGAACAGGTTCCAGTGGCTGTGATAAACGGTGTAATTTTGGCAATTTTTAGTCACATTTAAAAAAAAAAAAAAAAAAGAAGCCAAAATTATTATTATTTTTTTTTAAAAAGTGCAAAAAAAAAACAAAAAAAAAAACATCTGCATTTTTAAGAAAACAAAAAAATCCACCAAAATTGGGGGTGCTTTTTAAAAATAAACACCACATTTTTAAAGAAAAAACTTTAAAGAAAAAAAGTCACCAAAATATTTTAAACAACACAAAATTAAAAAAAGAATTAACAAAACAATATATAATGCTGCAAATTAAAGAAATTATTCAAGAAAATATTTTTAAAGAAAAAAAAGTCGCCAAAATATATACACAGAGAAATCAACAGCAACATTTATTAAACAAGAAAAACAAACATTTTTTAAAAGAAAAACTTAAGCAAAAATATTTTTAAAAAGTCGCCAACCTATTAGACAAACAAATAAATAGAATTAAAGAAACACACAAAATTGGCGAGAGAAACTCAGAAAAACATTTCAAAGAAAAAAAAAAAAAAAAGCCAAAATTATTCTAAGAAAACATGCCCCCCAAACCTGTCGGTGGGTTTGACGAATTTTTTTCTAAAAAAAGTTTGCTGATTTTATTATAAATAAAACAAAGAAGACATGAAACCATTTCAAGTTGTATATCCTTCCCCTTAAGCCAAACTAAGAAACATAAGTCCATCCACACAGCTTAAACACGCCTCCCCCTTTTCCCACCACTCAGGGAATCTACTGGTCAGATGTCACGGAGATGTCGTTAAAGGATGTGTTCAAATGTCCTTCATGTTGTGGCACACTATGGTGTGATCAGAGAAAAACAGAGACATATATGGAGTGAATGAAGCAGTTCTTTATTAAGTCATTTAAGTTTGGGAAACACTCGCTGCTTTTTTTGATTCAACCAACTCGTCTCCTGTAAAAAAAAACATAAATGCTGTTTAATAAATCAGGAAACACTGAAAATATTTTATGCTTCTACAAAGATCACAACAGAAATAATAAACTGAAAAGACGATTTGACAAAAACAAACTGTCACTAAATTTGGAAACTGAAATATTGCTATGCAAGTGCAACTTAAGATGATGTCAATATAGATAAATGTGTGAAAATAAATTTCTGGGAGTGATAATGGATCACGAAATCAGCTGAAAACCTCAAATAAGTCACATTTAATCAAGACACATACTGGACCATAAATCACTATATCTCTTAATTACTGTGTGGAGGTCTGAGGGTAACACCTACAATAGCAATTTATATACATATTACAAAATATATACATTACAAAAAAAGCCATTAGGATCGTACATAATGTCAGACATTAGGAGCATCGCAGTTAGGGGAAAATCAAGACACAAACTGGACCATAAATCACTACATGTCATTTACTGTCGCTCGTCTTACCAGATCTTATAATGTTAGACATAGGGAGCACACGAGCACACTGTTTCAAAGTCATATCATTGAAATTCTGGGAGTTGGTTCGATTTAAAACAGTACAAATAATGTTTAAAGCAAGAAATTATCAATCTATTCCTCAGTCCAAGTGGACATTTGTGTCTAATTGAAGAAATTCCCTCAAAGGTGTTCTTGAGATATCATGTTCACAAAAATGAGGCAGACAAGGTCACAAAGACCTTGACCTTTGATCTATTCAGCAAAAACTAGTCAGTTCATTGTTGAGTCAAAGTGGACGTTTGTGCCAAATTGAAGAAATTCCCTTGACCACATTCACACGAATGAGATGGACACAAGGTCAGAGTGACCTTGACCTTCAACCACAAAATTTAGTCAGTTTAGTCTTCATTCCAAGTGGACGTCTGTGTCAAATTTGAAGAAATTCCCTCACAGTGTTCTTGAGAGATTGTGTTTATAACAATGAGATGGGCGCAAGGTCACAGTGACCTTGACCTTTGACATATGACCACCAAAATCTAATCAGTTCATCCTTGAGTCTATGTGAACGTTTGTGCCAAACTGAAGAAATTCCCTCACAGTGTTCTTGAGATATCGCATTCACAACCACAGGACGGTCATACGTAGGTACGGACAATCCGAAAACATAATTCCTACGGCCACAGCTATCGCCAGCACAGGGAGGCATAAAAAAGCCGTAGCTTGAGAACATCAGGTTACGAACAAAACAAAATATGGACTTTAATGAATACACTAGAAAAATATGAAAATAACCACTATGCGTCTCATGCACGAAAATTCATATCATGTTACTCGCGCAAGTTTGAACACTAGAATATTTTATGTTGACTTGGTTGATACGTGTGATTAACTCCCATCACACAAGCATGAAAGTGAGTGCCCAAAAGATACAAAAAGGTGTCATACGTTCCTGGAGGATCCAGTGCTGATTGACGATCACAATATGAATCTGTTGCTGAAGTTTAGATTTTTCAATTTTTGCAAATAAGCATTTGACGTGAAATTGCACTACTCATGTCATTTTTTTCAGACATTTTATTATAATTTTTTTCATTTGTTATTGGACAATTTAATATTATCTTTTAGACATTTTATCTTTTTTTTACTTTTGAGAACTGTGTTTGGTTATTCTATTAACATTTTTCTGAAATTTTAATAAAGTGTTCTGAATATTTTATCAACAGCTTTTTTTTTTTTTTTTAATTTACTTTGTTTTTGGAAATGTTTTTTAAAACACTTTATGGGACAATTTAATATAATATCATTTTCATCAACATTTCTTGGACTTTGTTCTTTGGACAATTTACCAACTTTTTTAAAAATTTAAACATGATTTTTCAGACATTTATTGATATTTTCTTGGAAAAATAATTTGTGTATTTTGAGTCATTCCGGTTGTGTCCATTGGAAATGTGTGTCCAATTGTGTATTTACATTTACTTCATCTGCATAAATTGCTCCTATCATTCACCTTTTTCTCTTTTTGCCTTCATGCACAGAGTGAACCAACACCCAACACTGAACGCTGTTTGTTCACAGCAGAAGAAAAACAACTTTCTTACTCTGATGATCTCATTTCAAACATTTCCAGAGCGGTTTCAACTGTCTGTGGCTCCAGAGTTTCATCCGAACCCGCAATTTTGCTGCCGCTGCTTTTCAAAGGACACTCATGACTTTCAACATCGTCATTTAAAGTATCTCCACACACGGAGCAGCTAACAGGTTTCTCCCCCTTATGCGTTTTCATGTGTTTCCTCAAATTCCCACTTCCTGTGAATTCCTTCCCGCACATTGAGCAGTTGAACGGTTTCTCTCCAGTGTGAATCCTCATGTGCAGCTGTAAGTTACCACTCTGTGAAAAAGACTTCTCACAGACAGAGCAGTTGAATGGTTTCTCCCCCGTGTGAATCCTCATGTGTTTCCCCAGATTTCTACTATCAATGAACTCTTTCCTGCACACCGAGCAGCCAAATGGTTTCTCTCCCGTGTGGACTCTCATGTGATTGCTCAGATTCCCGCTTCCGATAAATCCTTTCCCGCAAACGGAGCAGCTGAAGGGTTTCTCTCCTGTGTGGACTCTCATATGCAGTTGTAAATTCCCACTTTGGGCAAAAGATTTCTCGCAGAGGGAGCAGCTGAACGGTTTCTCTCCTGTGTGTGTTCTGATGTGTTTCCTCAGATTCGCGCTTCCGGTGAATTCTTTGCCACACACAGAGCAGCCAAACGGTTTCTCTCCCGTGTGGATTCTCATGTGTTCGTGTAAATTTCCACTCTGGGTGAAATCTTTCTTGCAGACGGAGCAGCTGTATGGTTTCTCTCCTGTGTGGCTGCGCATGTGATAAACTAAGTAGTCCTTGCGGGGGAATGTTTTGTCACAAACTGAGCAGTTGAAAGTTTCTCCTGTGTGAATGCTCATGTGTTTCCTCAGACTCGCTTTTTTACCAAATCTTTTCCCGCAGTCAGAGCAGCTGAATGGTTTTTCACCAGCGCTACTTTTCAAATCGCTGACAGAGACATCATCATTTTGAGGTTCTCTGGTCTCCTTCCAGTCATCAATACTGACTTCAATCTCAGCGACTAAAGAATCATCTGACTTCTTGTCCTCAGTATCTGGTTCTAAATCTGGATCAGAGTCTCTGGGCACTGGTCCTGGTCCTCCATAGTGGTGTCCCTCAGACTGAGGTGTCTCTTCATCATCTTCACTCTTCACAGGGACAGGAGTGAATGTGAACTTGGTGATATCAGCCTCCTCCAGCCCTTGAAGCTGCTCTCCCTCCTGACTGCTCCACAGTTCCTCCTCTTCCTCTTTAATGTGTGGGGGCTCTGGGTCCTCCTGGTCCACACTGGAGCTCCACTCCTGCTGCTCAGGGGGAACCTCTTCTTTAACCACCAACAGCTGCTGCTGGACCTCTGCACCAAACAGGAAACAGGAAACAAATTGAACTATGATTTCATGCACATATTTTTTTTAATTTTATTTTTTGATATTTTATTAACATTTTTTGGACTTTTTAAAAAAAAAAATGTTTTGGACATTTCATTAACAGTTTTTCAAAATTTTTAAAAACAATTTATCTCACAATTTAATATTATCTACTACATTCTACACGTTTTAACATTTTATTGGACACATAAAATTTCATTTGACATTTTATCAACATTTTATCAGACAATTGTATATGTTTTTTTAGACCTTTTATCAACATATTTTTGGACTGAAATTTCATCATCAATCAATCATTTTTCAGACATTGTATTAATATTTTTCTGACATTTTTTTTGGATATTATATCAACAATATATATATATATATTTATATCTATATATATCTATATATATATATATATATATATATATGTATATATATATATATACTTTATATATTTTTAAACCAGACTAGTCAGACAAGCACGAACTGATGAAGCCTCTTGGATAAGAGGTAAAACGTCTTGGAAGACAGAACCAAGTCCTGTTGCATTTGATTCAATTGCCTTGAGATAACTATGACCTGGATAAATGAGAATATCCACAGGCATATTTTTTAAACATTTTATCAACATATTTTTGGACTGAAATTCTGACATTTCATTAACATTTTTTCAGACACTTACATAATGTTTTTCAGACATTTTAAACTTTTTTGGACTTTTTAAAAACATTTCAGACACTATTTGGGGAGTTTTTCCTTATCTGCTGCGAGGGTCATAAGGACAGAGGGATGTTGTATGCTGTAAAGCCCTGTGAGGCAAATTGTGATTTGTGATATTGGGCTTTATAAATAAAATTGATTGATTGATTGATTGATATTAATATTCAGCAGTGGCTCAGTCCATAGGGACTTGGGTTGGGAACCGGAGGGTCGTCTGTTCGAGTCCCCGTCCGGACCAAATATGGAGCGTGGACTGGTGGCTGGAGAGGTGCCAGTTCACCTCCTGGGCAGTGCTGAGGTGCCCTTGAGCAAGGCACCGAACCCCCCAACCGCTTGGGGCACCTCACCAAGGGCAGCGCCCTCACTCTGACATCTCTCCACTTTGTGCATGTATAGGTCCTGTTTGTGCATGTGTGTGTCTTTCAGACCTGTGTGTAATTGACAAGCAAGAGTGAAAACACTGAATTTCCCCTCATTATTAATAAAGTAAATAAACTTAGAATTTCCCCTCATTATTAATAAAGTAAATAAACTTAATTTAAACTTCAATAATCCACATCTTTTCAGACATTTTAATAATATTTTTCTGACATTTTATCAAAATTTTTTGGACTTTTCAAATCGTTTTCATAAATTTCTTTAATATTGTTTTGGACATTTTAGTAATGTTTTTCAAACATTTTATCAACATTTTTGGGCACTTTATTACCATTTTTTGGGCATTGCATTAATACTTCTCAGTCATTTTATCAACATTTCTTTAAACAAATTCAACAACAAATTGTAATAATGTTCTGACATTTTATTGGTCAATTTAACATTATTTTTCAGACATACTATCAAAAACAGTTTTATTTTATTCAATTTTATTTAATTGTATTTTCTGTATAGCTCCAGATCACAACAGAAGTAATGTAAGGTTACCTTTCCTATAGAACAGGTCTATACCTTGTCGTTTTATTAAACAAACTAAATAGCCTTTTGTTATTTATCTTATTTACATGACGGCATGTCATTTCTGTCTCTACACGATTGTGGCTTCACAATTATCCTAAGATTTCACTTACTTTCTACAAAAAGTTATCCTTTAGTTCAGAAACACACAGTTATTCAACGAGGTATGCTGGTCGTGGTTGTTTTACCTTACCAAATTCAAAGACATCTTGGATGTGACGATTCAGTATTGGAGCTTGTATTGTGTGTTTTTCTATTGTTTAGATGTGTGTACTGTCTTGTTGATGTTTTTGTGATATGTGTGTGTGCTTTGTATTGTCGCATGAAGAATTATGAAGACCCCAGGAAGAATACCTTCTGCTATGCAAAAGCTAATGGGGATCTTAATAAAACAAACAAACAAAATCCTCTGCTCTCTGTATCACACCAGCAGAGTTCTGCCCCGAGACCGAGACACACACACACACACACACACACACACACACACACACACACACACACACACACACACACACACTGCGGGTCGGGCCGCATTTCCTGACCAAACCCGACCCAATTATAACGAGCCTGGCCTGAACCCACAGCACGACACTGTACACACGCTCAATGGAGCGTGTTTATAACCACAGAAGAAGACACTAACCTGCTGTGTTTATAACCACAGAAGAAGACACTAACCTGCTCTGTGTTTATAACCACAGAAGAAGACACTAACCTGCTGTGTGTTTATAACCACAGAAGAAGACACTAACCTGCTGTGTTTATAACCACAGAAGAAGA
>NC_065527.1:1146022-1149869 GCF_006386435.1 Epinephelus moara
GAAGACACTAACCTGCTCTGTGTAACCTGAGCTGAGGGTTGTAAACAGCGTCCAGTAGTTTCCGTTGTCGCTCGTTCTCCTCTTTTGAGCGACAAAGTTGCTCCTCGTACTCTGCTATCGTTCTTTCAAACAGCCCAAATATCTCTTCAGCAGCCGCAGTTAGTCGCTGCTTCACCAACGCTCTCAGCATTTGGACTTTATACATCTTCACACTTTAAAAACACAACAAAGACACTCTGCTAACAGACTTTTCTACTCGACGCCATCTTGTTCAAACACTGTCAAGTTAGCCACAGGAAAGAATAGAGCTTCCGGGGCAGCTCAGCTGCTCTCCTTCAAAATAAAAGTCCAGATTACAGACACAAGGTCCAAATAAGGGACCGATCTGTATTTATCAGAGGAGGGTGGCTGTGGTGTGACCCTCCCTGAGTGACTGGGGGAAATCCATGACCCTCCCTCCACCATAAATGAGTTCTTAGATTTTTATAACTCATTATTTCATCACCCTCAGTTTTTCACTCTAGTCATGCAAACGGTTTATTTTTGGACATATTTTAAATCAGACATAAAATAAAGTGATTTTGATGATATATCACTATCTTAAGCTCAGATTTGGTTGTGTTTTTTTCCCTTAATGAAGCTTTGTCTGCACATTGTGTCCAAGCACCGCCAAACGTTTGAAAATCCAACAATAATTTCTGTTTTTACAGTTTCTGGCTGGGATAAACAGTGTAATAATGATTGTGACAATAACATGCCCTCCAAACCCACATTTTCTTTAAAAATATTTTCTGAAAAAAACCCCCAAAAAAACAAAACAAAACATCTCTCTATATAAAAAGATCTTTTATTTTTGGCTATGCTAAATGGTGTTATTGTGATGATCTTTCAAGAAAAGATGCCTTCCATATCCATGTTTTTTTTCTTTTGTTAAATTTAGAATAGAAATTAATAAATACGTACTTTTTTTTGTTAATTTACAGTTTCTGGCTATAATAAATGGTGTAATTTTGGAAATTTTTAAAGAAAAATGCCCTCCACTTGTTTTCTTTAAAAACCTGCTCAGATTTAATTATTTTTATTTTTTTTCTGAATGAAGCATCATCCACACATGATGTGTCCAAGGACCGTCGGGATTTTGAAATCCAGTGATAATTTCTGTTTTCACAGTTTCTTGCTGTGATAAATGGTGGAATTTTTTTCCATTTTTCTGCAAAAATGTTTTCTTAAAAAATATATATATATCTTTTTCATTTTACAATGTAACTATTGTAAATGATGTAATTTTGGCGAGTTTTAAAGAAAACATGCCTTCCAAACTCACATTTTCTTTAAAAATGTTTTTATTTTTTTTCCACCCCAAAATAAATATTAATTTACAGTTTCTCACTGTGATTAATAGTGTCATTTTAAGGCTTTTTAAAGAATCATGCCCTCCAAAATTCATGTAAAAACATTTTCTTTAAAAATCTTTTTTGAATTAATCTTTTTGAATTGACAATTCCTGGTTGTGATAAATGGTGTAAATTTGGCACTTTTAAAAGACAACATGCCTTCCAAACCCACAGTTTTTTTGTTCTAAAATGTTCTCTTTAAAAACATTCCAAATTAACAAAGTAATAATAATTTCTTCTCTTTTAATTGGGTGTGATTTTGTTTAAAATCAGGCCTGTACAGTTGTCCTGAACGTTGAAATTATCCATAGAGACCATAACAGTTTTTGTATCAGGCTGTAAACATGTTCATTTCTACATTTTAACATAGGGGTCTATGGGGAGTGTCTCGCTCCTGGAGCCAGCCTCTAGTGGAGATTAGAGGAAGTGCAGTTTTGTGGCACTTTTTCATTCATTCTCACATGCTCATATTAATTTCTCAGGCCTGGAAGTTGCCGCTTGGGTGCAATCTCTTTTCAAGGAGGAGAGAAAAACAGTAACATAATATTTCACTTGTTTATGTTGTAAATACTTCCCAAACAGATCAAAATACAGAATATGTCAAACTTATAAACGTCACATATAAAATTAGATCAATCTGTCAAAACATCAACTTATCACCAGATAAACAAATAAAGCAACCAGGGCAAAGAGTACAAAATATTCAACTAGTCCGATCAATACATTTACTAACACTCAAAAGCTGCACTTTCTGTTTGCGTATGATGCATTGATCCACGTACGATGAGCTACAAGTGTTAAAAAAAACATCTGGATTCCTGCATAATGACATATACCATAAAATTCTATGGCTATTATTTCATCACTCAACTCAACAGGCTTATATTTGAGACAGGCCTTCAATCCATTTCGTAATGTTGAAGAGGTTGTTAAATATTTGAGGTTACTTTTTTCCTGACCTCTGTGAATCTTCACATTGGTCACGTGTGGCTACCGTAAACATGCGACAAACAGGAAGTGAAGCTTTTATTGTGAAATGGTCAGTTTTAGAAAATAAACAAGAACGGCGGAGCAACACTACAGATAACTGCTACTATCAAGGAATGGACACAGAATTTGAGGTAGACAACAACCTGTTTTACACATCCGAAGAACTTCCAGACCAGGCCTTTATTTGTCAAAATGTGTAGCCACACCGGGCTAGTAAAAGACACTGGATGTTTAATTGCAGTTTTACTGTATCTATACCTGCAGGAAATAAACTTGGGGCAAAGTATCGTAAAATCCAACTCATCCTCACTGTGACCTCGTCACATGTCCACGTTTGGTCATGGACTTTCCACGTCCAAGGTACCCTGGGTGTGTTGGTTGTTGACGTTCTGGGACACCGTGTCAACTTCAGCCTGTTACATGCATTGTCTGTTTTCAAAATACACTTCTGTTTTCACAGGAAATGTAAAGTTTGCATACAGTCTCTTTCAAAGTAAAGGCACGACATCAGTACAACAACAAAAATTGACTTTTTTTTTCCCCCAACAATGAAAACACATGGTTGGGTTTGGAAAAAAAACAAACAGGTTCGGTGGTTATTGGTTATTGGATTTCAACAACTTTGGAGTGACACCATCCATTCACACACACATTCATACACTGGTGGCCAAGACTACCACACAAGAAGCTGGGATCGAATCTCTGATCTTCTGATTCGTGGACGACCCACTCCATTCTCTGAGCCACAGCCGCCCAGTCCTTTTACTAGCCCGGTGTGGCTACGCACTTTGAAAAATAAAGACCTGTCTCAACTAGAGGCCTGGTCTGGTTGTCATGCTGTCCATTGTTATAGAGGTTGGGTTGTTAGCTACCCACTTGAGCTAATGTTAGTTAGCTGTTTGGATTGCAGATACAGAAGTAAATGTTTATACTTTGGTCAATATGGAGAGGCTACATCATTAGCTCGGTTAGATTCTGCACAATTCAATTGTTCAGTTCATTTTAAGCCAGGTTTAAACTAAATATATCAGTCTGATTATAGCTCGACGCAGCGTCGTACAGTGTCGGCTCGGATTGTGAACAAAAACCAGTGTCGTCCACCATAATCCATCATTTTATGTTGTGTAGTGTGTCACAGTACACGACGCCATGCCTGAGACACCTCACAATGTCCCGACAGAAAGTCTAGCACGTTTGATTTTCTTTTTTTCGTTCACGACTTCTCCCGTCACAGCTGTCACGTTGACCAATAGGAACACAGAGCAATCTGTTGCCGTGGAAACTGGAGGATAACAACAGCCCAGCCTTTTAGATATTTCCTGTAGGGACGTTAGCACACAGAGTAAAAAGGAAACAGCAGAGGCACTTTATCAACCCGCTGAGTACTGCCATTAGCATCAAGCTAGCAAAGAATGTTCTGTCTTCATAATGGAGGATATAAAGGAATCAAACTCACAGATAGT
>NC_065527.1:1151102-1165562 GCF_006386435.1 Epinephelus moara
ACCTCCGCTGCTACAACTCCATCCTAGGGGAAACACTGCTGTGTGCGTTTTGTGCAACAGGTGGATGTGGTAGTCTACTGGTAGAGTAGAGAGAGAGCTAAGTAGCGTTGAAGTACAGTAGAGCAGGGCAGAGAGATGGAAGCAAAATATATTAAACCCGGTGTTAATACAGCAGAACTGGAGAGAAGGGTGAAAAATAAATAGAGGTGGGCATGGCTGAAGTAGGGCGCAAAATTATAGACGGAGAACGATTGACAAATTTTTCACTTTAAGTCCTGACACTGTCATTTTTGTGTAGGAATTAAGCTACAATACATGACATATGTTGTTTTAATTAATAAATACAGTGTGAATAAAGATTACATAACATAAAAATAACTGCAGGCTTTGTTATTTGATAGCCGCTTAAATTAAACAATTTTTATAGGGCAAGTAAAAACTGACTTCGGGCAAGTAGATCTCTGACCAACTTGCCCGACCGGGCAAGTGAAAAAAAACCTTAGTGTTGAACCCTGGCCTGTCTCACAATTAAGCTGGCTGAGATGAGTGATTTAAGCAAATAATAGCCCAGGCTACTAATGAGTCCCTCCAGGAATTCACGATGTTGCGTTCGCAACAATGCAAATTCAACCAATTTCCTGGGGCAGATTGGATCGTGTATTCTACAGTTACAAACCACTTCCTGTTTGGGTGGCAAAACATGGAAGTTTGATGCATACATACACACAACATTTGAAACCAATCGGATCAAATCTGCAGGAGGAGTTTGTTAAAGTGCAACCCATGGAAGTGGCAAAAAATGCACAAAAATTCAACATAAAATTCAAAATGGCCGACTTTCTGTTGGGTTTAGGGTATAGCTCCAAGAGGCTTTTTTGTACATTTTGGAGAGTTACATGTGCCAAAAAAGTTTCGTAGATGTGGATGAAAGCAGTTTACCGAATAATTGTGAATACTGCAACATTAGACCGTTCAACCACATTCAGAGCGAGTGTTACAAACTTCATCACTTCTCAGAGAGTTTAAACCTGACTGTTCTCCGGTCTCCTTCCAGTCATCAATACTGACTTCAATTTCAGCAACTAAAGAGTCTCCAGTCTTGTCATCAGTATCAAGTTGTAAATCTGGATCTGACTTCCTGGCTGGAGGCTCCGCGTCTTTGCTCTCCTGTGATGTCTGACACGAGAAGAACTGATGATTCCTGAGCTGATAAAGCCAGGTGAACCTGTGGTTACAGACGCCACAGCTGAATCGTTTGCCCCCAGCGTGATGCCCCATGTGACTCGTCAGACTTGCCTTGTGCATGAAACATTTCCCACAAACTGAGCAGCTGAAGGGTTTCTCTCCCGTGTGAGTTCTCATGTGCGTCTTCAGAACTTCATTTTGTATAAAACTTTTCCCGCAAACGGAGCAGCTGAACGGTTTCTCTCCGGTGTGGATCCTCAGGTGTTTCTGTAAACTCCCACTCTCCGTGAACGACTTCTGACACACTGAGCAGCTGAAGTTTTTCTCCCCCGTGTGCGTGATGACATGTCGCTTCAGGTTCGCCTTACAGCCAAAGCTTTTCCCGCAGTCCGAGCAGCTGAATGGTTTCTCTCCCGTGTGCGTTCTCATGTGTTCCTTTATTTGGGACTTGAAGCCAAATCGTTTCCCACACTCTGAGCAGCTGAAGGGTTTTTCTCCCGTGTGAGTTCTCATGTGATCCTCCAGGTCTCGTTTTCGTTTAAAGGTTTTACCACAAATGGAACAGATCAATGGTTTCTCAACAGCGCTACGTCTAGAATCACAGACAGGTACTTTATCGTTTTTCAGAGAGTTTGAACCTGACTGAGGTTCTCTGGTCTCCGTCCAATCATCACTGTCATCAGTCTCAGCCTCAGAAGAGTCTCTGGACACCGGTCGTACTTCAGCTACTAAAGAATCGTCAGGCTTCTCGTCCTCAGTATTTGGTTCTAAATCTGGTTCTGGATGTGAGTTCCTGTCTGGTCCTGGTCCTGGTCCTGGTCCTCCACAGTGGTGTCCCTCAGACTGAGGTTTCTCTTCATCATCTTCACTCTTCACAGGGACAGGAGTGAATGTGAACTTGGTGATATCAGCCTCCTCCAGCCCTTGAAGCTGCTCTCCCTCCTGACTGCTCCACAGTTCCTCCTCTTCCTCTTTAATGTGTGGGGGCTCTGGGTCCTCCTGGTCCACACTGGAGCTCCACTCCTGCTGCTCAGGGAGAACCTCTTCTTTAACCACCAACAGCTGCTGGACGTCTGCACCCACCATCACTTCCTGGACGTCTGAAGCTAAAACTGAAACACAAACACACAGACGTTAAAAGAAAAGAGGACATTTATTAAAGTGCTCTACTTGAATAAAACTTTGTGGGACTTGCCTTGATAATTTCCACTTTCTGCTCCTTTCTACTCCACGACATCTGAGAGAAATACTGGATTCTTTACTGCACTACATTTATATGAAAGCTAGAATTACTTTGCTACAAAGGGTGTTTGTTGTCAAAAATTAATCTTAAATTACCAGAATAAAGTTGAGATTAAACTCGTAATTTTAGGAGAAAAAAAGTCACAGATTAAGACCTGAAAGTCGGTAACATGGTATATGAAGCGACAAAGTGTGTCCAAACAGTGTTGGTGGTGACAGTAAAATTTAGCGATTTAGCAGGACTAAAGTAATATAACACATTACTTAGAGATTTCTGAATAGTTTTCGGAAATGAATGAATGAAAGTAATATGGGTGGCACGGTGGTGTAGTGGTTAGCACTGTCTCCTCACATCAAGAGGGGTCCTAGTTAAAACCCAGGGTGGGGGAGCCCCTCTGTGTGAAGTTTGCATGTTCTCCACGTGTCAGCGTGGGTTTCCTCCAGGTGCTCCGACATGTTCTCCCTGTGTCAGCGTGGGTTTCCTCCAGGTGCTCCAGCTTCCTCCCACAGTCCAAAGACACGCAGGTTAATTGGTGACTCTAAATTGTCCGTAGGTGTGAATGTGAGTGTGAATGGTTGTCTGTCTCTATGTGTTAGGCCTGTGATAGTCTGGTGACCTGTCCAGGGTGAACTCTGCCTCTCACCCAGTGCCAGCTGCAGGGTTGGAAATTAGGACCCGCGGCTGAATTTGGCTGGTGGATTTTAACCTACTGAACTGTTCCATAAAGAAGTCGACTCAATTAGAGGCCGTTAGTAGAGTTGTGTGTCGTCGCTGCTTCTTCTTGACCAGTCTGAGTAAGGTTTTTCTTCGTCTTCTTCTTTCCGTTTACTGGCTGTACCCTACAATGTAGGCTGATGTGCACCTCCCCAGAAATGTAACTACATGTCGCAGCAACGCAGACCTCCTGTCTGTCTCTGTAAGGTGAAACCATTTCCCTCAGTGGAATCCGTGTACCCTTCCTTCTTTCGTTTTTCCGTTTCAAAACCAAATCAGAAAAACAATCTCGTTTGTTTACTGTCCTGTCAGTGTCTATCTCTCTCTCTCTCTCTCTCTCTCTCTCTCTCTCTCACACGCACACACACACTCGCGTGCAGAGAACCAGGGCGGGTCTTCTGCTGACTCGATGATGACTCTAAACACAGTATGATCTAATAGCAACAGTTCTGCTGTATCATAAATTGTCATCGACCCTCACCCTGCTTTAACCCACCGCTGAATGTTGCCTCTCGTCGGAAAGTCCACCACGGGCCACAGAAAATACTCCTTGTACACATTCCCACTGACAGAACTATCCATTCGTGGAGAACCAAACATGTCGAGTGATTTCTGTTGTTCTTTTTTCCTGTTTTTCAGTTCTGGTTTTAAAACAGAAAAACGAAAGAACAAAGCATACACGGATTCAGTGGAAACAAAGCTTTGATTTACTTTAATTTCACAGATAAGAAACAATAAATTGTGAAGACAATAAAGCCTCCACAAAAATAGCATTTTAAGTTTTGTGTGTGATTTATCCTGGCTTCATATGAGCAGAGGAAATCTCTGCTAGCTGCTAGGCTAATTTATACAATGTATAAAGTAGCTCAGTCCATAGGGACTTGGGTTGGGAACCGGAGGGTCGCCTGTTCGAGTCCCCGTCCGGACCAAATATGGAGCATGGACTGGTGGCTGGAGAGGTGCCAGTTCACCTCCTGGGCACTGCCGAGGTGCCCTTGAGCAAGGTACCGAACCCCCCAACCGCTCGGGGCGCCTCACCAAGGGCAGCCCCCTCACTCTGACATCTCTCCACTTTGTGCATGTATAGGTGCTGTTTGTGCATGTGTGTGTCTTTCAGACCTGTGTGTAATTGACAAGCAAGAGTGAAAACACTGAATTTCCGCTCAGGGGGATTAATAAAGGAAATAAACTTAAACTTAAACTTAAAATGTCATAGGCTTGTGCTAATAACGTTAGCATATTGTATTTGTGGAGGTTTTAATAATGATGATAAATAATATTTTTATTTATGTGTGCATTTTGGTTTTGGAGCATCTGAAGTGTGTGCGATACTTATGAAATTAAATATTAAACCGATGCTTTATACAAGAACAGTGTGTCGTAGCTGATCCTCCAGCTGACAGGAGGATCACTGTACCCTCAGTGTGACGTCACACTAACTGGAACCCAGTCCTAGCTTCTTTCAAACCAGTCACAGTAAAGATAGAACACGTTAGCTTCGGGAGCTAGCTGTGGCTAACAGGCTAACGTTAGCTTTAGCACCATTAGCAGAGTGGCAGAAAGGAAACAAACCTTCACCTCGCGGCTTCGCTTCCGGTTTTAAAACCACTTCCAGTTGTTTCCGGTGTCGGTCCATCTCTGATTAACGAACTAAGTCATCGGTGTTTCTACCGTTATTTGATGCAACTAACGGTTTCTCTCTGCTAACTGCTCCCGATGTTGAGGCCGGAAACACGTCGACGATCATTTCCGGGGTACTAATTTCAAAGTAAAATCCTCTTTAAGGACCGACCATAGATACATTTTGGCCCAATTCCAATCCGGCCCCTAAAGACTCAAGCCCTGAACCCTCACTGACTTAACTGACGTCAGCTGTAAGTGAGTGAGTGTGAGAGTCTGAAAGGGCTCCGGATGCTACAAACAGGAATGGGACAGCACTTATCCCCCTCTCTACAAAATGTTGTTGATCATTTATCGGTTATTGTCAGCACGCACAAGGCGTGTGAGGGATAGACTCCCTGATCAGTCAATCCTTATCCAAGCACTTGTGTTGCAAAATGGGCAAGAGGTAAGTTTAAAATAATGAATTTAGTGTGTTTTTACCATATGCATGCTTTTTCTAAACTAGCATCAAAAGTGCTGTAAGTGATATAGTGATATCTATCTTATATATATATCTATATCGTTACCGTTTGCAGATCTGCCGACCGTGTTTATTTGTTTACGTTTTTTTAACACTTCCGGTGTTCCGAGGGCAACCCCTGTATTTGACGTCACAACGCTATGAACTGTGGGTAATTTCCTTACCGTAAGTCCGCATCGATGCTGACCTACGGTAAGGGGGCATAAAGGGCTCACTCACTGACTCCACGATTTGACAATGGGACAGCCCTCACACACTCACATACTTCACATGAACGCGCCTCTCAGTCAGTGAGTCTGTAAGGGATCGGATTGGAATTGGGCCACAATCATAGATGACTCATTCCTGTGGCTACTGTGCGTCAACGTCGCCGCCATCTTGGATAGGTCACTGCCGGCTGGCTAGTACTGTTGTGTATGGAGATAAGTCTTCAGCGAACTCGGCGTGCTCACTCAAAAGTCTCAAAGTGTAATTCGGTGCTGGTCCAAAAATTACAGCAAAGCAGAAAAACCCGACAGCACTCACTAATAAGTATAATACTTAATATAATATAGTGGATTGAACAGCAGCAGTCAAACGGACACGTTTCAGCTCATAGCCGTCCTCAGCGTTAGGAAATGACCACTTTAGAATGAAAATACAGACAGTACTTAGTGACCCTCATGACGACAAGAAATCCAGTGTAGTTTTTTAATCCACAAAACTCGTTCGGGGTATCGGAGGATAACAGCTACACTTGAAGTGCATGGAACCCACATTTTGAAATGTAATAAAACTCCGCTAATGCATTTCAAAAACGTCAGAACGGCTCGTCCGTCGTAATCCAAGTACCCTGAAGCCGCAGCATGCATACTGACTTGAAAAGATGTAATTTACTCCACTTTAATAGCATCATTTCTCACCGTGGTCAGTTAGCCTGCAGGAGTGCTGTGTTTACATGGCAACTCGCGCGAGACTTGAGAACTAGCACCACCACTAGCCATCAGCTAGTCTTGCGCGAGTTGCCATGTAAACACAGCACTCCTGCAGGGCAGGCTAACTGATGTTAGCTGTTAGCAGTTGGTGATCTTATTTGTCAGCAGCTAGTTGATATTAGCTGTTAGCAGCTAGTTGATGTTAGCTGTTAGCAGCTAGTTAACTTTATGTAGCCGGAGGTTGTCTCCCTCCTTGCCACTATTCGGCACTGTGTTTGCTTTCCAACCACCGTGATTGCGGGGCGGTGCCATGCGCACCGTTATATTCAGGTGTGAGGCCGCGCCCCGTCCTCTCTTCCGCTCCTCGCTTGCTCCCGTGGTGGCTGTGGCGTGGCGTGTCAGCGTTGTTTGGCGTGCAGCGTTTGCTTGGTGCAGCCGTCGTTTGGTGCAGCCGTCCTGTGTTTGTGACCGCCATTGAGGCACACAAATCTTCTCTACCCCGCGTAGCTGACTGCTTGGTCCGGGGGAGGCGGGAGTGGCTCGCTGGAGCCTCGTTGTGTTCAGCTACTGGTCCGCTCTGGCCGTGTGTGTTTAAAGCTGCGTCCTGTGAGGCTCGCATCCGCTGGTTGTTTATGTTCGCTGTGCATGCCTGGCACCCCTGTGGCCTGTAACTCTGGCCATCACTGACCATCACTCCTGGAGCTGCGTTGCTGTTTTGGTTTTTATGTTCTAATTCTGTTTTGGTTATTCTGTTTTGGCTTTTCTGGTTTTGGTTCTTTTCTTTCTTTTCTTTTCTCTTCATTTTGGTGTTTGGTTTCCTGTTTAAAATTTGTTTGTTTTTTTTTTGGTATTTGTTTGCTGCGGGGCGGACTACGCTTTGGCCCGACGCGGCTGGTTGCCGCCTGGACCTATTGACTGAGGTCCCATTGATTTAAGGGCTGTGCTGGGGCCTACATGATTGCCCCTGCCACCAACCATGATCTCTTTATTTTAAACCTTGTGTTAATTTGTTTCATTCGTGTTTCTTTGGTGGTTCTTTTCAATTAGTTCAGTAATTTTCTCTTTATCTTTTTGGGTTATTAATTGTGATAAATTGATTTAATTATTCATATTTTCTTGTATTGGATTTCAGTTGGGTTAAATTAGGTTCATTAAATTACGGTTCTTTTGTAATTTTTATTAGTTAGTCCACACCAATTTTTGTTTAGTCCTTGGGCATGTTTTATTAATCCTTGTTCTTTTTTTTTTGTTCAGGTGCTGGCGGCTGACGGCGGCAGTTTGACCCCTGGTGGTGGTGCATTCTTCACAAACCCCCTCCCTTTTTTTGTTGTGTGTGTGTGCAGTGTCACGGGTGGTTTATTTTGAGGATCCCTTCTCCCTTTTTGGTTTCTGCCGCATGGTAAGCCCCAGCCCTGACCTTATTCCCCTCCCCTGTCCAAGTGCCTATTTTATTTTATGTGTGGTGTGTGACACATTGTTTCTTTTCTTTTGTATAATTTAGTTTAATAAAGTTTATTTTATTTTTTTTTAAATTACAAACCGTCTCGCCCCAGTGGTTTACGAATCTGTGTGACCTGATCTAGTTAAAATCTTAGTCTAGTATTTCCTGGGGTGCAATTCCCCAGGTGGCGTTGTCGGACACCTGAATCTTGATACTGATATTTAAACCCCCAACTCGCCACATTTAGCTGTTGCAGCTAGTTAGCGGACAGCAGCTTGTTAACATTAGCTGTTTGCAACAAGTTAATGTTAGCTGTTGCCTGTTAGCAGTTGATGACATTAGCTGTTAGCAGCGAGTTAACAGTAGCTGGTAGCAGCTCATTAACGTTGGCTGTTGGCTATCAGCAGCTGATTAACATCTCAGCTGTTGCCTGTTAGCAGTTGGTGATTCTTGCTATTAGCAGCTAATTAACATTAGCTGTTTGGAACAAGTTTATGTTAGCTGTTGCTTGTTAGCAGTTGGTGACATTAGTTGTTAGTGGGTAGTTACCATTAGGATTAAGATGTCAGTAGCTAGTTACCATTAGCGGCCAGCAGCTAGTTAACAATAACATTTAGCTGTTTGCAGTTAGCTAACGTTAGCTTTTAGCTGTTTGCAACTAGTTAATTACCTGTTGCCTATTAGCAGCTAGTAACGTAAGCTGTTAGCTGTTTGCAGCTAGTTAACACCAACAAACTTTCAACCTCTTCAGTTAATATTTATTTAAATTTGCTTAACATATATTTAGCATTAGTTTAGCATCACTTTAACATCAGTCTGGCATTGGTTTAGTATCACGACGACGCAGCGAAGGTCGACATTTTGCCAAAACACAGTAATTTGTCATTAACTTAAGCAGACTTGGTTCAATCTGCCTGAAACTGGACACGCTCCTTCATAGTCCAGACCTGGACACATAATATGAGTTTTGTCGACAGGCGTGGCTTAATGCATTGGCCACGCCCCTTAAACAGCAGCCCCCATGGCATGTTTTCTCGACATGCACGGAAGTTGGTACACACATGTATCACGCCCTGACGCACACAAAAACCCTCTTGGACCAATAGGCCAGACCCAACAGGAAGTCGTCCATTTTAAATTTCATGGTAAATTTTGGTGTTTTCCATGCTTCACATTTTAACGAACTCCTCTTGCAAACATAATCTGATTGCCTTCAATCCTGGTGTGCACCATCTCGACAACTCTGTGATCAAAATTTGGTAAAAGATTTGGTCAGCATTGAATGGTGCGGCCGGGGCATGGCATCAAATATTAAAGTCTCGCCATGAAACACAAAAATCTTATAACCTTGGCATAGTTGGTCTGATCACCCGCAAACTTCACAGGATTGATGACAGTCCCGCCCTGAACACATCTACATCCCAATAATGATTTTTTTGCTTTGAGGTGCCAAGGGGGCTCGGTAGCACCCCCTAGAAAATGTCAACGAAGCAGCCCCTGCAGTAAGTTTTGCTTACAAGCATGAAAATTGGTAGGCTTATGTAACATCCCAAGACATACAAAAAAGCCTCTTGAAGCAATACTCTAAACCTGACAGGAAGTCAGCCATTTTGAATTTGTTTCATTTTGGTGCAGTTTTTTTGGCCATTTCCAGGGGTCATACTTTAACAAACTCCTACAGATTGACTTCACATTTGCTGTGTGCCATCTTAAGACCGTTGACATCAAAATTTGTTTAAAGCTTGAGTTTTCGTTGAACCTAATGACCATGGCGAGACGTGGAATTTCCAATACAATAAAGTACAAAACAAGAAGTGGTTTGTAACTCCAGAATACATGGTCCAACCTGCCTCTAACTTTACATGTTTAAAAATCAATATTTTTTCTCAAGTTTGTAAAACTGGTTGCAACAGCTGCACTGAAACAGAAGCTTAGAAATTACAGGAACAGACACACCCAAGTTATTTTCAAGTTCTGTTTTTATTCCACTTAATAATCAGTCTATTAAAACTTCTGAACTTGAACTTCTGGACTGCTTAAAAACCATCGTAAAAACAGAATTTAAATGGATCACATTAACGGTTGTCACAATGGCTGTTGTACTAAATCTAGGTTAAACAGGGAGGGAAACAAGTCTGATATCAATAGATAAAATATTCACATGCTAAACTAAAGTTACTGCACATCGGAACAAGGAAACTTGGAAGTAAAATCTTTAGAAGAAGATGAACGTAAAACTTCAATTAAAAGCCTAGTCTCGTTTACTACCCCGGTGTAGCTACACATTTTGACAAATGCAGGCCTGTCTCAAATAGAAGCCTGGTCTAGTTGCAAGTCTTTTTATAGAAGTTCTTTGGCTGTATAAAACCAGATTGTTGACAATCCATGTTAGTTAGCTATTTCGCGCATATTTCGCACTTTTCCCATCTTTGCTGAGCAACAATTTTGTTTTAAAGGCCTGTCTCAAATATAGGCCTGTTGAGTACAGTGATTTATGCAAATGAAGGCTGGGCAAAGAATTGAAGTTTTACGATATTTAAATTTTTTCACTCTGTTGTCATAAACTTACAAAAACCAGATACACACACAAACAGGACCTATACATGCATTAAATGAAGGGGTGTCAGGGCGACAGGCACCCTGAGCATGTGGGGGTTCGGTGCCTTGTTCAAGGGCACCTGAACTGGCGCCTCTCCGGTTATAAATCCACACCTCATATTTGGTTCTCAACCCAAATCCGTATGGACAGAGCTACTGCCACCCCTGAATAACAACCAAATCACTCTGCTATATCAAAAACCACATTGAAGAAAAACACGAGCATGTACAGTTACCAGAACGTCTTTTTCAAGTTATATTCAGACTTTGGTTACGGCACAAAGACTCTACTGTAGAACAAAAAGAGGGACGTAATGACAGAAGCTGCAGAGTCGTTAGCATTGTCATCTCACAGCAAAAGGGTTCCTGCCTTGAACTCTGGGTGAGGGGTTCTCCCCTTCCGTGTGGAGTTCGCCTGTTCTCCCCTTGTCACAGTGGGTTTCCTCCAGGTGCTCCAGTTTCCTCCCACAGTCCAAAGACATGCAGGTTAATTGATGACTCTGGTGACGAGCTCGGCCCACTTGACATGCTGCTGTGTTGTGCTATGGCCTATTCAAGTGATGAAATTTGTTATTTACATGACACCACCTGAACGCAACACAGGCTCCACTCCAACTGAGTGTATGTAGCGTCGTATTTGACTGTGCGTAACAGCCGTCTTTTGATGGTCATTTACACACTGTCCATAACAATAAATATGTCAAGTAACAAACTGTGTCAGATTCAGGTCGGGTTCGGTTATAATTGTCTCAAAGAAAATGTGGCCTGAGCCGCACTCTAGTGTGCTCAACTGTGTGTGCGCACGTGTCTGTGTGTGTGTGCGCATTGGGGCAGAACTCTGGCATACGCGATACAGAGAGCAGAGGAGAATTCTAAACGCGGAACCATGTAGAGACAGAAATGACATGCCGTCATGTAAATACGATAAATAACTAACTCAATTTAATTAGTTTAATAAAGGACAAGGTATAGACCTGTTCTATAGGAAAGGTAACCTTACATTACTTCTGTTGTGATCTGGAGCTATATAGAAAATACAATTATATAAAATAAACTTGACCCTCAAAGGGGGCGGGGGGTGCCGTTGGGTGGCCGGGGTGCCCCCCAATATAATGGCAGGGAAAACACTGATTTCAATCCTGCCGTGAAAAACCGGCCTAAAATTCGTCTCTGAAACTTCACTTACTTCGGGCGCTCTCACCAACACACTCATGTTTGTTCACCAAATCGAGCCGAGCGAATCTTTTGTCACAAACACTGCAACCAAACGGTTTCTCCCTTAAATGGACAACCACGTGTCGTCTCAAATGACTCTCTCGTGTGTACCTTTTCCCACAAACTGAACAGTTAAACGGTCTCTCCCCTGTGTGGACAATCAAGTGTTGTTTTAAATTGGCCCTTTGTGTGAATGTTTTGCCGCAATCTGAGCAACGAAACGGTCTCTCCCCCGTGTGGACAACCGAGTGTTGTTTCAAATCTTGCTTTACTGAGAATGTTTTCTGACAAATTAGACAACTAAATGGTTTCTCCCCCGTGTGGACAGCCAAGTGTCGTCTCAAATGGCTCGTTTGAGTGAATGTTTTCCCACAGTCTGGACAACTAAATGGTCTCTCCCCTGTGTGGAGACGCGAGTGTCGTTCCAAGTCTTTCCTTCGTGAAAATGTTTTACTACAGACCGAACAATTAAATGGTTTCTCCCCTGTGTGGACAAGCAAGTGTCGCTTCAAGTCTTCCTTTAATGTGAAGGATTTGCTACAAATTGAACAACTATATGGTTTCTCCCCTGTGTGGACAACCAAGTGTCGACTCAGATGCCCCTTCTGTGTGAATGATTTGCCACAATCTGAGCAACTAAATGGTTTCTCCCCTGTGTGGACAAGACGGTGTTTTTCCAGAGCTATCTTTTGAGTGAATCTTTTACTACACAGCAAGCAACCAAATGGTTTCTCTCCAGTATGGATTCTCAGGTGTTTCGCTAAATTTCCACTGCTGCCAAAACTTGTTTTACAAACCAAGCAGCTAAAACGTTTTCCTTTTCTATGACCTCTGAAGTGCACCTTCAGCTCTGAGCTTTCTACAAATGTTTCACCACAGATGGAGCAACTAAAGGGTTTTTCCACATTGTGGACTTCAGAGTCTTCCTGTAGACCTCCCTCATGGTCGAAGCTTCTTGCACATTCAGATAAGCTAACTGAAGCTATTTCATTATTACATTCCATATCGCCGACAGGTACTTCATCAAAACCTGACTGAGGTTCTCTGGTCTCCTTCCAGTCGTTGCTGTCGTCAGTCTCAGCTTCAGAATGGTCTCTGGTCTTGTCCTCAGTATCTGGTTGTAAATCTAGATCTGGATCTGGACCTGAGTTGTTGTTCGGTTCAGGTCCTTCACAGTCCTCTCCATCAGTTTCAGAAGAGTCTCTGGGCGCTGGTCGCATTCCTTCTCCTCCGGGGACTGGTTGTACTCCTCCACAGTGGTCTCCATCAGCTTCAGATTGGTCTGCAGTCTTGTCCTCAGTATCTGGTTGTAAATCTGGAACTGGATCAGAGTCCTCGTCTGGTTCTGGTCCCCCACATTCCTCTCCATCAGCTTCAGATTGGTCTCCAGTCTTGTCCTCAGTATCTGGTTGTAAATCTGGAACTGGATCAGAGTCCTCTTCTGGTTCTGGTCCCCCACATTCCTCTCCATCATCTTCAGAAGAGTGTCCGGGCACTGGTCGCACTCCTCCTCCAGGCACTGGTCCTGGTCCTGGTCCTCCACAGTGGTGTCCCTCAGACTGAGGTTTCTCTTCATCATCTTCACTCTTCACAGGGACAGGAGTGAATGTGAACTTGGTGATATCAACCTCCTCCAGCCCTTGAAGCTGCTCTCCCTCCTGACTGCTCCAGAGTTCCTCCTCTTCCTCTTTAATGTGTGGGGGCTCTGGGTCCTCCTGGTCCACACTGGAGCTCCACTCCTGCTGCTCAGGGGGAACCTCTTCTTTAACCACCAACAGCTGCTGCTGGACATCTGCAGGAAACAGGAAACACACAAACACGCATTGAGACAAACTGTGATTTAATGCTGACTTGGGGTGTAACACTGTCTGGTATAATTTGTTCAGTTTTTTTCAAAGAGAGGTTGTAAAATCCCGAGGTGTTCCCAGACCAGATGAGATCTATAATCCCTCCAATGTGTTCTGGGTCTTCCCCGGGGCCTCCTACCAGTGGGACGTGTCCAGAACAGATGTTCTTCTTCTTATGGATTTCCGATAGGCTGTATATCTAGCGAAATGCTGCCCTCCACAGGTCATGACAAGCTACTAATTAAATCTTCTCATATAATCCAGTAAAGTGGAGGTATTTCCTGATCAGATGTTGAACCACCTCAACATGAAGGAGCAGCGGCTCTACTCCGAGCTCCCTCCAGATGTCTGACTCCTCCCCCTATCTCTAAGGCTGAGCCCAGACACCCTACAGAGGAAACTCATTTCAGACGCTTATATCTGTGACCTCATTTTTTCAGTCACTACCCAGAGCTCATGACCATAGGTGAGGGTTGGGACGGACCCAGAGCTCATGACCATAGGTGAGGGTTGGGACGGAGATGGACCAGGAAATGGAAAGCTTTGCCTTCTGGCGGTTCATGGCTGATCCATCTCACGCTCCATTCTTCCTTCACTCATCAGCAAGACCCTGGGATACTTGAACTCCCTTTGAGAATCACCACTTAAACATGGTGGAGGGGTTTGCGTGAACCTGTGATCCTGGGAGATGTGTTTTCCGGGGCTAAAATGGTGGTTCCAGGGAAGGGGCCAGACTAAGAGAGATTCAAGAAGACTGATGAAACAGAATATTCGGACTTTGAGTACCTTGGGGCCTGGTCGGGCTCAGCCCAAATAAATAACATGGAGACGTTGCCCTGTGGGCCCACCACCTGCAGGGACAGGAATCAGAGTTCGGTGCACTGTGTGCTGGGTGGCAGACAGGGGCAGGGCCCCGGGCGTACTGATCCCTGGCACCGCGATATTATCATGCATCCCACCTAGGGGTGGGCGGTATACCGGTTTGTACCGAAAACCGGTATTTATTTTCGTTATGATACGAATTTTTCATATACCGCAATACCGGTGAATAGCCCAAACAACGTCCGGAACGTGCGCGGCGGGAAAGTGTTTCAGCGGGGATTTTTTTTTCATGCATTTACCCATATTTATCCGTGACATTGTGTAAATGTCTGTGGCGT
>NC_065527.1:1166062-1180096 GCF_006386435.1 Epinephelus moara
CACAGAGCAGGTTAGTGTCTTCTTCTGTGGTTATTAACACAGAGCAGGTTAGTGTCTTCTTCTTCTGTGGTTATAAACACAGAGCTGGTTAGTGTCTTCTTCTTCTGTGGTTATAAACACAGAGCAGGATAGTGTCTTCTTCTTCTGTGGTTATAAACACAGAGCAGGTCTATTCGTCCCTATCATTTAGTTCATAGTAGTGACAGCAGTGACTGTGACATCTCACCAGGCTGATGAGTAGTTCATGTGAATGAAATGTCCAAAAACATTTTAAAAAAGGCAGAAAAAAAGTTAATAGAAAGTCTCTTGTTCAAAAGAGGAGAACGAGCAACAGAGACAGTTGGACGCTGTTTCCAGCCCTCAGGTTACACATACATGTTTGTTTTTGTGTTTGTATTTCCCAAGTTTTTATTTATTTATTTTTTGACACAAAAGCCCCATTTCCACCAGCATTTCCAGGAACTTTTATTACCAGGAATTTATTTACCTGTGTAAAAGAAAAAAGTAGGTAAAAGTTCCCTTCATCACTGACGTACAAAACAGGAGAGTCATCACTTGCCTTAATGCCTTTTTAGTTTCTTTTCCGCTACTGATTGGGTCAGGGTGACCTGACTGTACATATCCAGTGTTTCCCCTACCATTATATTAGGGGGTGGGGGGGGGGCTCCCTTGAAGGTCAAGTTAATTTTATTTAATTGTATTTTCTGTATAGCTCCAGATCACAACAGAAGTAATGTAAGGTTACCTTTCTTATTGAACAGGTCTATACCTTGTCCTTTCATTACACTAACTAAACAGCCTCATGTTATTTATCTCATTTACATGACGGCATGTCATTTCTGTCTCTACATGGTCGCGCCTTCTCCTCTGCTCTCTGTATCGCGCATTGGGGTGGAACTCCGCCATGCGCGATACAGAGAGCAGAGGAGACACACACACACTCAGACACACACACTCAGACATGTGTGCACACATTAGAGCACAGCTCAGGCCGCATTTTCCTGACCGAACTCGACCCGAGTCTGAGACAGTTATAACCGAGCCCGGCCCGAACACGACAGACTTTGTGATTTTTAAGTCCGAACCCGACCTGAGCCCGGTGCGGTTTGTTACCTGACATAGCTATTGTTATGGACAGTGTGTAAATGACCATCAAAGGCTGCTATTACGCACAGTCAAACACGCCGCTCGCACAGCAGCGCAGCACGGCACTGTACCCACACTCAGTTGGAGCGGAGTCTGTGTTTCGTTCAGGCGTTGTAACATAAATAACAAATTCCAGCACATGAATAGACCATCCGAACCCAAACCACCTTTTGCTGTCATTATTGCTCGGGCGGCTGAGTTGCATTGCCTTTAGGGGACAGGGTGCAGGGGTGCTCACATGGGACCATGTGAGTGGTGTAGGCACTCTTACCAAATAAAGGTTATCACTGGAGGCTACCTTCTTCAGAGAGCGGGTCACTTGTTCGTACCTCAGGTTGAGGAAAGTCTGTCGCGAATCAGCTTTTCAGCTGAAAAACTAAAGGCCTAATATTCCTCCGTGCCCTTGATGCCACGTTTACTGGGGGGTTTGCATTTTTCTGAATTTTGCTGCAGCAGGATGTCAGTTGTTGGCATTGTTAGATGGGGATAATCCGCCTCGGGATTCCACTGTTTTTGTTGTATTGTACGCCATCTCAGTTCACCCCGCTCGTTCCATACTTCTAGATGCCATTCATCATCACTGGAATACAGATGCATCACCTTTTCCACGGCTGTCACTGGGTCTTCCTCTACTGCAAACAAAATCTGTTGTGTCTGGTTTTTTATTGCTTCCATTGTCTCTGCTTGATGGTTAAGTCCAGCCCCTCTGTCCAGGTGGACCTTTGGATTCTCACGTGCGTGGCTTTCCCAGTCACCGCCACCTAATGACAGGTGTGCGTGGTGATATGATGCATTTCCTTGACAGTGATGATCGTAATAGGTCTGTACCACTGCTGGGGGAGCTTTTGTTTCTGCTAGGGTCTGTAGCAGGGAGATGTAGATGAGTAACCCACACGTGGCACTTACATGTTCCGATGGCTGTAGCTGCTCTGTGGGGGGTGCAGTAGAGACACCTGCAGTGCTGACATCACTGGTAGTGGCGGGGGTTGTAGTTTCAGGCAACCTTGGTGTGCTACAGTCCTTGGATTCTGCTGCATCCTGGGCCGACCTTTTAGGAGGCATTGGTTCAGTAACCTCCAAGGTGTGGGTGGCATACTACTGTTGTAGTCCCTAATAATTGCCATGTAGTTCAAACACTAAGGTTATTTCATGTCTTGGTTTAGTTTAGAACACTAGTGGTGCTGTAATTTTTGTGCCGCTGTTAGTAGAGCTTTGTCCTTATTAGAAAAAAAAGGAGTAAAGCGGACAAAGCAGTGATTAAAGTGAAAACCAGTTTCCACAGGGAAAAAGGGTTTCCTTCCACCCACAGCCTGTCACAGGACTGTCACTTCCACTTCCACAGACGGCTCACCTGGTGTTGCAATGTGCTAACACTGTCCGAATGAAAAGTGGCCAATCTTTCCATTTCTTTGACAGTGTTGCTGTGTCCTGCTGATGTGCTCTGAGGATTATATTGAGCGGCCTCATCTTTTACATTCGACAGTTTGCCTTTGCATTACCTGCATAACGTAACTCGCTCACTAGCTTGCTAAGTTCTTAGCCTTGGTGGCTTCTGGACGTCAACAGTAGCGTCCATGTTGCTGTTGCCTAGCACTTTAGACAGAACACTTGCTAAGGCTATAGGCCTGTAGTTTTCCATGCTATTTATTTTGCCAGCTTTGTCCTTAATAACAGGCACTAATAAAACAGATCGGTCCAGAGATCATTATAACTATTATTTTGCAACTTTTTAGCCAATGAGTCAGATCTCATAGAATTTTCATTCCTTTTAATAAGAGCATATTTAAAATTTGCATTTGCCCATTTCTTCTGTCCAAAAAGAGGCCCTTGTCTCTACCTGAGGCTACCCATGCTTTAAATGCTGCTCAAGCTTCAGCATGGAGCTCTGCCATTCCAGCCAGGCTGGATATTATATTATAGCTTATAAAAAGGCTTACTAGAGATATGAAGCGACTTCACAATAGACTCATGTAAAACACATAAATCAATACTACTTTGTGGGTAACTACAGTTCACATTACCACATCTTATTGCATCTCTAGGCAGTAGAGAAATATATTTCAGAACATCTTCATTGGTTAAATGAGACCACTCCAGTTTCCTCATACCCGTGCTATTTACCACTGTTGTCATCATTGGTAGCTTTTCTACATTGAGTGATATAGAACAGGGTATGTGATCTGCAAAGGCATCATCATAGTAAATATCCATGGCATCCAGAGAGGCATGTGCGTCAGCTGTGCAAATACAATGATCAAGCCATGAAGTGGTATGCTATGTTTCTCTGATGTAAGTGTAACTGTTGGCAGGCATAAGCACCTTGCTAGAGAGTATTAACCCACCATCAGAACAGAAGTGTATTAGGTGAATTTTTAGCAGAAATATCAGCGTTCAAGTCTCCTCCAACATAAATATAGGTGGAGGCATTATCTTGAATAAAGGGGCTAACAAAGGCTAATCTACTGAGATGTTGAGCCTCATTCTGATAACATTCATAAGGTGGATATATGTTCAAGATGATGAACTTGGTGTCACTGCACTCAAACTCTAAGCCAATAGCCCAATCCATATCCAATCTAACCACTTTAAACAGAGAGCCATATTTATTTTTCCAGAGGATAGCCCCTCCCCCTGGGATCCTTCCTTGCATGATTTTGGAAGTGAGGTCAGTGGTGGATTCACCAGCCCCATTAAAATCACAGTGCAATGAATTTAGACTTTCCAAGTCCTGTTTAGCTAAAAATGACGTGACTTATCTCCAGCACTGTGCCCAACACGCAGGCCTCGGCGTTATGTGACGCAACCCGAATTTTCATGTCATACTGGTTAAAATGAACAGTTTGATCATATTTGCCATCTTTGCTGTGCAGCAGTTTTGTGTGAAAGGCATTAAAGGACTGTTCCAAATATAAGCCTGTACACATAAATTTGGGTATGTGAGCAGAAGCAATTTTTCCCAGAACTGGTTATCTAAAGAACAGCAGCCTAAGTGACGGGAAGCCCCTTGAATGTGTTTCTATGGGAAGGCTTGTAGGTGTGACACGTTTTTGAACTGATACTGCTTGTTTGTCAGACCTTATAAATGGTCATAACATATCAATTCTTTGACTTTCCCGCACGTAAGCCCTCAAAAGTGGCGGTGGATAAGAGACTGTGGACAGAGCACATTAGATATTGCTTACTTTATGTTTATGCTTATTAAATATGTGTATTAATTAAGTGTTTTATTGCACTTATGTACTGTAATGAGCGTAGTGATCGTCAGCTCAAATAATCTGTGAGTCATCTTCACTTTGTTTCCACCATGGCCTCTCTGCTCTGCTGCTTGTGACTTGACTCCATTTGTATCTCAAGGAGGTCGGCGGAGGAGGGGCTGCAGCGCGATTAGAAACTACACCAAAACTTTAAAAAGAACAGATCAAATAACTGATGATGTCAGAGTTTATCAATACTACGGTTATTACTGGATTTTGGTACCCATGAAATCACAGTTTGTCTCAATGTGTGTTTGTGTGTTTCCTTTTTGGTGCAGATGTCCGGCAGCTGTTGGTGGTTAAAGAAGAGGTTCCCCCTGAGCAGCAGGAGTGGAGCTCCAGTGTGGACCAGGAGGACCCAGAGCCCCCACACATTAAAGAGGAAGAGCAGGAACTCTGGAGCAGTCAGGAGGGAGAGCAGCTTCAAGGGCTGGAGGAGGCTGATATCACCAAGTTCACATTCACTCCTGTCCCTGTGAAGAGTGAAGATGATGAAGAGAAACCTCAGTCTGAGGGACACCACTGTGGAGGACCAGGACCAGACAGGAACTCACATCCAGATACTGATGATGAAACCGGAGACTCTTCTGAAGCTGAGACTGAAGACAGTGATGATTGGACCGAGACCAGAGAACCTCAGTCAGGTTTAAACTCTCTGGAAAATGATGACCTACTCACCAGCGATTCAAGTTGTAGTGCTGAAGAGAAACTATTCAGCTGCTCTGTGTGTAAGAAAAGATTCAGTGTCAGGTGGAATCTTAAAAGACACATGATGACTCATACGGGAGAGAAACCGTTTAGTTGCTCAATGTGTGGTAAACGTTTTCATCGCAAGGACAACTTATCTGATCACATGGCCATCCACACAGAAGAAAAAACTAGCCTCTCAGATTGTGGTAAAAGCTATATACAGAAGGTACAACTGACTCGCCACACAGAAGAGGGAAGATCCACCGCACTTTATCAGATGAGAAACCATCAGTGTGTCGGTCATCAGTCGTCACAGCTTCATCAAACCGAGGAGTACAGAGAGGTGGAGCCTCCAGCCAGCGGCTCAACTCAACAGATGGAAAGAGAAGTTGATGGGGAGGACTGTGGAGGACCACAACCAGCCAAGAACTCAGATCCAGATACTCATGACAAGCCTGGTGACTCTTTTGACCCTGAGACTGATGATGACTGGACGAAGACCAGAGAACCTCAGTCAGGTTTATACTCCCTGAAAAATTATAAAGTCCCTGTCCGTAATTTAAAACGTAGAGTTCGTGAAAAACGATTCAGCTGCTCTGAGTGCGGAAAAAGATTTGACATGAAGTCAGGTCTTACAATACACATGAGATCTCATACTGGAGAAAAACCTTTCAGTTGCTCAGTCTGTAAGATGTCTTTTACAAAAACTGGAAATTTACGGAGACACATGAGAACTCATACAGGAGAGAGACGTTTCAGCTGCTACAAGTGTGAGAAAACATTTGGTTTCAAGGCACATCTGGAGAGACACATAGCAATACATACAAGAGAGAAACCATTCAGCTGTTCCGAGTGTGGGAAACAATTTTGTGCCAAGTGGCAGATGACGCAACACATGAGGATGCATACAGGAGAGAAATGTTTCAGCTGCTCTGAGTGTGGGAAAAGATTTTGTATCAAGTCACAACTGGAGACACACATTAGGACTCATACAGGAGAGAAACCATTCAGCTGCTTATCTTGTAAAAAATCTTTTGGACACAAACGAAGTTTAAAGGCACACATGATAATCCACACAGGAGAGAAACCATCCAGCTGCAAACTCAAACAAAGTCAAATTCAAACTAAGGAGATCAGAGAGGTGGAGCCTTCAGACAGCAGCTCAGTGCAACAGATGGAAAAAGAAGCTGATGGAGAGGACTGTGGAGGACCACAACCAGCCAGGAATTCAAATCCAGATCCACAATTACAACCACATACTGGTGATAAGACTGGAGACTACTCTGACCTTGATACTGATGACAGTGATGATTGGAAGGAGAGCAGAAAACCTCAGTCAGGTTTAACTAAATGAAAAATGATGACGCACCTGTCAGTGCCTGAAGATGTAGTGCTGGAGACAAACGATTCAGCTGCCTTGCGTGAGTGAAAAAATTTTGCACCAAGACCAATCTGTAAAGACAAACATGTTACCACACTGGAGAGAATCTGTTCAGCTGCTTCAAGGTGGGAAAAGATTTTGGCAGGGGTCACAGATGGAGTCGCATATGAGAATTTACACAGGAGAGAAACCTTTCCGCTGCTGTGCAGGGAGTAAAGGTTTCATGATACTGAAGCAGAGGAGGGGTTGCAGGGGGAAATTATATATTAAATAAATAACATGCCTATATAATCAGTTTTTATTTTATATACGTGGAATCACTTGTTTTGTTTTATTACCATATAAGCTTATATAACCACAATGTTATTATGCACTTTTATGATTTTATAGTCATTCATTTTATTGCACATTAAATATGATCTCATGTAATCACTTTTATAGTTTCCACACAAATGTCATCTCTTCTAGACTGTATATGCTGAAGTTGTCAGAAAAGTAGATGAAACCTGAGCTCCTTAGAGTCTCAGAACATATATAAGGGTTAGACACACTCAGGCCTTTTCTGCGCTTTTTGCAGTGATAGCCACTTGCTTGACTGTTTTTTTGTTTGTTTTTTTTAAATTTAATCTGTCGAGGCGTTGGCTGTGCTCCAATCCCTCGGGAAAATTTTCAAGAAATAGGTTGAGGAGAAAAAAAAAACTTAATAAAGGCTACTAAATCTACTGATATAAAGTCTTTGTGTGTCCCTGATGGTCATTTTGTGTGTTGTTGATTCTGAAGTGATGGCTTAACCTCTGGTCCACATTTTAGTACAAATACTGTTCTTCTGGTTTATGAAGAACCTCCTCTCTTGGACTCTTTAAATTGGACTTTCATAATCCTAGGCAGTTTTGGAATCAGCTGAACCGAATTCTTAATAAAAATAAAAATCCCATAAACCAGATACAAGTTAATAATGAAATTATTTCTGATCCTTTACTTATTTCACATGCTTTTAATCAACATTTCTCTTCTATCTGTGGTTCCCATTACTTTAATTTCCATGGTATTGCTGCCTCCTTTAAATCTTCTCCTCCTAACTATTCTTTTTCTTTCAAAAAAATCTTGCCTTTTGATGTTTTTCATGCTATATGTCAGTTGAAAGAAAACACTAGTGCAGGTCCAGATGGTTTGGGAGCCACATTTGTTAAACTTGCCGCTCATGTTATAATGTATCCCCTTACTGATTTGTTTAATTTGTCTCTATCTACCTTTTCAATGCCTCAAATTTGGAAATGTGCCAGAGTCATTCCTCTTTTCAAAGGTGGAGTCTCATCAGATGTGAATAATTAGCGACCTATTTCTATTATTTGTACTATTGCAAAAATCTTTGAAAAACTATTTTTTATTCAATAATCACAGTACATTCATTTGTACAAAATTTTATCACCATGCTAATCAGATTTCAGAGCAAATTTTTCAACCACCACAGCTCTTTTAAAATTTGCAAATGATGTGCTCTCATCCTTTGATAAAGGCCAATTCACTGGTGCAACTTTTATTGATCTTTCCAAAGCTTTTGATATGGTTGATCATTACCTACATTACCTACTCTTTTCCACTGTCTGCGCCACAAGGTGAGTTGTTGCAGGAGCAGTCAGAGGATTCCTCTCTTAAAGAAATATTTGACCATGTTCTGCTGGCTGCGGAGATGGAAATGGGCTGCTGTGGGTGGTGATTGTGTGGGGTGATGCTCCAGGTTGATGCCAGCCAGGTTGGAGCAGGCGCTGTCCTGATGCAGGGGGATGACCAGGGGGTGGTGAGACCTGTAAGTTTTTTATCCCAAAAGTTTAATCGTCACCAGTTTAACTATTCAGTGATTGAGAAAGAAGCGTTGGCGTTGATTTGGGCACTGCAACATTTGAAGTGTATGTGGGTGCGCCGCTCGTGGTTTTTACAGATCATAACCCACTAACTTTCCTCTGTTCACTGAGATGCCCGAATCAGAGGCTAATGAGATGGTCCCCGTTTTTGCAGGCTTATGATCTGGATATTCGGCATATTAAGGGGACCAATAATGTTATTGCCGACGCGTTATCACGTGCTCCTCTGCTGTGAGCGCTTGCGTTGCTGCGTGGCATTTCTGTGATTGTTTGTAATGTTATTTCATGCTGTTTGTGATCTGTTGCTGCTCTGCAGGTCTTCTTAATTTGCTTCCCAGGTACTGGGGTTGCTGAGGACAGGTGGGAAAGGAGCAGGACATGGGTAGGATGGAGGTTATGTGTTTCTTTTCTCATTAGCATTAATAGGCTATTCTAGGTTAATTTTGTTTATTTTCCTTTAGTATTACTATTAATATTAGGCTAGTATATGAGTATTTTTCTGTGGTTTTCATTCAGTTAAATTTTTGGTGGTACTGCTGTGCTGTGTCTTTATGGGGGGGTGTGATGGCCCCTGCTTGGCTGCGTGGCTTGGTTCAGCAGGTTGTCGTACTGTTGTGATGACGTAATTGGTTACATGTGTTGTGTTGTCTTTCTACCGAGGTAAACAGCTGATCAATTCATTATCTGGATCGCAAGCACCTGGGCCCATGGTGCTTGGACGGATATAAACAGTGCTGCCCCCCTCCAGAGAGGAGCTGCAGCAGGGGAAGGCCACGCTCATGTGCCTGGCCAACAAGGGCTTCCCCTCAGACTGGAGTCTGGCCTGGAAGGTGGACGGCAGCAGCAGCAGCAGCAGCAGCNNNTTCTCTTCATAGTAACAGTAACTTTATTAAATCCAGAGGAAAAATAAGCTGATAAAGATCCTGTAAGTTCTCTGTGATGAATTCAGAAAGAAAGTTTCAGAATATATGATATAGGTCTATTTTTACTGAACATTTTAAGAGTTCATAAACTCAGACAAAACTCCTCATTATTGTTTGATTAGTACAAACAGTGATGGTAGTAGTATAAGTCCATCATCTGTTGTCACAATGGATATGAATGCCTTCATGACTGTTAAACTTATTCTGCTATAGTCATTACAGATTTGTCTGTAATAATAAAGCTTTGGAACAAAACCCATGGTAGGAACATTTCAATGATAAATCATCCAATCAGCTCTCATTACTGAAGTGTCTTTATAGTAAGGACTGTAATATTGTAATTACTTCAGGTGTCTCCAAAGAACATGCATTATTATTTGAATTAAACTAAAAAAGTCATAAAAGTGTTTGTTAAATCTGAAATAAATAGCAGTATATCGTCTGCATAGAGAGAAATAAAATGAGTTTGATCTACAAATTTAAACTGGGAAATATTTACATCCTGTTTCTGCTGAAGAACCACAAAGAGAAATAAAGAGATGACAAAAGAACAGAATTAAAATGTGACTGATTTACATACTCCATAAATCATTTTTGGTTTTAACTATAAAATACATGTTTGTACTGGAATACAAAACACAGAGAATGTTTGAAATATGTTATACACATAATTATTCATTTCACAAAATGAAAAAAAAAAAGATGTTAAATTATGTAATTTAGAGCCCATGAAAAATTAGAAGATTTAAAATAAATAATATTTACAGTTTTAGTGTTCATGTGTTGTCATACTCTATGAATTAAACTTATCAAAGGATTGAAATCATTATTCAACAGAGTTTAGCTTTGATGTGCAGCAGAATGTTAAAACCCTGAATAAATAAAATATACATAATGTTTTATATACAGTATATTAAGATTATAAATGTTGCTCATCAATTATTCTTAACTACATTTTTTTTCTGAGTAAAACTTGTGTTGTTTTAGTTTCAGTGCAGCTGTTGAGTCAGATCAGTTCCTCTCCAGCTGAGGGAGGTTTTTGTACGACGTTGTATCACTGTGTGAACGGTGTGCTGTTACCCTCCTGACAGTAGTAAACTCCTGAATCTTCAGCCTGAACTCCTCTGATGGTCAGAGTGAAGTCAGTCCTCGATCCACTTCCACTAAAACGATCTGAAACTCCAGACTGACGATTTGTAGCTTTATAAATCAGGAGTTTAGGAGCTTCTCCAGGTTTCTGAAGGTACCAGTGGAGATTGCTGTTAACACTTGGATTGCTTCTACACCTGATTGAGACAGTTTGTCCTGGAGCAACAGACTGAGATCCAGGAGACTGAGTCAGGGTGCTTAATGCTGATAAATCTGAAAACATGACAAAGAGGAGAAGGGTTATTGAGACAGATCCAGCTTGGAGAAAGATGATCAACATCCAAACAGAAGAGTCTCATTTCTTTAACATGGAGAATAGATGGAAGAAGGTAAATGCTGCTTGTTTCAGTGTTTCTCCATCAGAGCAGAACATCATTGTGGTGAACCTGGTTGCATCCTGAAGCAAAGTTTTCAGACAGAAGAGAGTCTCACCCTGAACAAGGAGCCCCAGGGTGGCCAGCAGTAGAATCAGTGACATCATCATTGTGCTGCCGGCGTGTCAGTGGCTGTGAAAGGCCTGGACAGCCACTGATCAACACTGGCCTCTTAACGGCTGGGAGCAGAGAGGCAGGACACATATGCAAACACACAGAGTCAGTCAACTGGAGCTGTCCTCAACATATCAGGCTGTTTCCTCCTCACTGCTGGGACATTTGTCGTTGTAGAATAATAGCAAATTTACTGCTTTTAAAGAATGAAAAACTTTCCTTCTTTTTGCCTTGTTAAAAACCTATTTTTTTGCAGATCTTGCCAATAAGGCAACATGAAACAACATTAATTCAATGAATACAGATGACATAAATGAGCCAAGACAATTTTTTACACACTTAACTAAAAATTACAAAAATTATTGTGCTTAAAATTTACCAGAAATTGAAATTGAAAAACTAGTTGTTAAACACCTACGTTAATTTTATCTTTTCAGATCATCACAACACTGGACCAAACATTCTCAGTGTTGTAAAATATCTGAGAATCACTATGGATAATAAGAAACTTTGAATCATATCCCTTTAGGATTCAAGTGCTGCCATTTGTAGAGTAGATTACAGTATATATACATTGACTGCAGAGACATGTTGCCCTCTGTGATTCAGTCCTTATCTGTCAGGCAGAGATAATCTTGTCTCACTAGGTGAACTTTCATCAGCTAATATCAGTTATCATCTTTACCATTTCATGATGGGGTAGAGCAGAGGTTATTACAATAAATATTTTACCAAGATTATCATTTCTGATTTCAGCTATAGCACTTAAATTCCCCCCTCATTGGTTTAAAAAAATTAATAAGATACTTACAGGTTTCTTGTGGAGTGACAAGAAACCCAGAATCAGTCAGAAAAGATTGATGAGACCAAGAAGAAGTGGTGGATTAGCAATACCACATATTCATTGATATTATTTGGTTCATAAGGTTAGATTTCCTTTGTCATGAGCCTTTACATGCAAGAGTGATGTTGGCAGTTGGATATGGATCAAAGAGAAGATTTTATCTGAAGATGATAAGCCTGTCTATCAGAGCAATGGTTTCACCCCGGAAATGTAAAATCCTTATAATGATCTGCTGGAGGCAGACCAGTGACAAACAATATGTGTCAGTGCCGTGGTTTAAATGAACTGGGGCAGATTGTGAAGGATGGGGACATGGTACCCTTTAACAAGATGAAAAAGTTGTATAATTTAACAGATGCTGAATTTCTGTCATACCTACAGTTAAGATCAAACTTAAGGTCACTCATCTCAACGAATATGTCCACGGGGCTCAACAGAGAACTTGATTATAAACTGAGTCAGATCACCTTGGGAAGGCGACAAGTTTTGACAGTGTTTGGGTTATTGTGCCTCGCCTCTTCAGACAGCCAAGCTTCCATCAGACATCAGTAGCAGAGGGACTTGGGTGTATCCCTGACCTCAGCCCAGTGGGAGTCTGTCCTGAGAAACATAACTATGGTATCCAAATGTGCTCCATACAAATTTTTACAGATAAAAATGGTGCACAGCGAGGTGTATGTTACACCATGCAGATTACAAAAAAATGATCACTCCCTTTCATATTTATGTTGGCATGGCTGTGGTGAGGCAGGATCACTCATGCATCTGTTGTGGCATTGCTCCCCAGTGACATGTTTTTGGGACAAGGTGATGTTAAGCTTGTCTTCTATCCTGGATGTGAAAATACCTTGGTGTCCATCAGTCTGCCTCTGAGGCACAAGGATAGAAAATATACAGTCAAAGCTCACACAGTGCATCACTGCTCGAGCTTTAATGTCAGTTAAATGTATCATTATGATGAAACGGAAATCACACAAATCAAATTGTTTTAATATAAATAATTGCTTAAAGACTTTATGGATATATTATCAGTAGAACGGACAGCTTCAGCTCTTTGTGAATGTGACCATGGAGAGGATGGATCTTGGATTTTTATAAAATCTTATCTTGGGAAAATGGTTCATGAATGAACTTTATTGTATTTATTCTGCACCCCTGTTGGATCTTGTCCAACACTGTGGACCTGTGAAAGAGTCGACTCTATGTGTCCAAAAACAATGTTCTACCTTTAGATAGTCACGGTTTCTTAAGTGACATGTGGAGTTTCTGTGTCCTTAGAATTCAATGGAAATTTGGAGACTTTTGTGTTTCACATGTTGTTAAGTTGGTTTGTGTCTCTACATCAGTGGAGCTGACTCTGCTGTTGTTGTGAGTTTAATGGTCTGATTGGGCATCTTCATCGAAACTGTTCCCTTCATCTGAGGAAACTTTCAGCTGCTTGAGGTGGACTGATTTAAGTTGACTGCAGGTTCCAAACAGAAGATTTGATTAACATTTAAAATTGGATTCAGAGGCGCCTGACAATCTGCACTACCTTCTGATCTGATTAATAACTGAAGGAAGGGATCCAGATTTTGTGCTAAATAATAGGACATCATCCGCATAGAAGCTTATTTTTTCTTATTTCGATGGTGTAAATGAAGTGATGCCAGATATGCTCAGTGTGTGTGTGTGTGTGTGTGTGTGTGTGTGTGTGTGTGTCCTCAGTGAAGTGTATCAGTCTCTGCAGTAGCTTCCAGCTGCAGCAGTCACTTCAGTTTCTGTTCAGTCTGACTGAGGGAAGTTTTTGTACGACGCTTTTTCACTGTGTGAACACATCCTGACTGTTGATATAGTGATAACTCTGACAGTAGTAAACTGCTGCATCTTCAGCCTGAACTCCACTGATGGTCAGAGTGAAGTCAGAGTTTGATCCACTGCCTGAAAAACGATCTGGTGTCCCTGATTCTCTGATATCTGTGTCATATATGAGCACTTCAGGAGTTTCTCCACCTTTATGTTGATACCAGTTTAAACAGTAAGCACTGCTACAGCTTGGAACATCATGACTGGTCCTACAGCTGATGGTGACGGATCCTCCCAGAGCAGAGCTCACTGCTCCAGGCTGAGTCACTGTGACCTGACCTCTGGACTCTGAGGATACAGAGACAAAAACATAAAGCAGCGTCATGGTTTTGTGGTCTTCATTTCAGAGGGACGGATGTTGATAGAGGAGAGGAGTTTGATTCTCTGGACTTTACCTGTGAAGCAGCAGCAGAGGAGAGTCCAGATGAGGACGGAGGTCAAAGTCATGTTTT
>NC_065527.1:1180338-1181930 GCF_006386435.1 Epinephelus moara
ACATCAGAGGAACAAAATGCCACGTCCAACTTTTTATCTTTAGTCCTGAAACCTGTCTGTTGCTATGGTTCAGCAGTGATGCCTGTCTGTTGCCATGGTTACTGAGCTCAAAGAGGGAAGTGAAACGTTAACGACCAGTTTCATCCAATCTGAGGACGACCAATAGAACTACTAGCCTCCTCTGCTGCAGCCAACAGGGTGGAGTTTATTTTCTCTTTGTATGAACTTTCCTCATATTGTCTCTGTGTCTCCTCCTCCGGTGGGTCGAGTCGTCCCCACCCTGACGGTGCTGCCCCCCTCCAGAGAGGAGCTGCAGCAGGGGAAGGCCACGCTCATGTGCCTGGCCAACAAGGGCTTCCCCTCAGACTGGAGTCTGGCCTGGAAGGTGGACGGCAGCAGCAGCAGCAGCAGCAGCAGCTGGGAGGAGAGCAGGAGCCCCGGGGTGCTGGAGAAGGACGGCCACTACAGCTGGAGCAGCACCCTGAACCTTTTGTTTCCAAGTTGAAGAATGAACCCTCAAGCTCAATGAATGTCATTCTTTAAAAAGTCTACTTTTCCTGTGGGAGGTTTTCACAGTAAGAACGAAAAACATGTGGACTTTTATTTTGAAGGAGAGCAGCTGAGCTGCCCCGGAAGCTCTATTCTTTCCTGTGGCTAACTTGTCAGTGTTTGAACAAGATGGCGTCGAGCAGAAACGTCTGTTAGCAGAGTATCTTTGTGGGTTTTGAAGGCATTTTTTATTTAAAAATTGCCAAAATTACACCATTTATTACAGTATAGCCAGAAAGTGTAAATTAAAAAAAAAAAAGAAGGATTTATTTATTAATTTCTCCTCTAAATGAAAAGAAAACAAACATGGATCTGGACCAGTGGCGGCTGCTGGTCTTTCAAACAGGGGAAGCTCACTTTAAGTTTACATCATAACATGTGTCATATTGTAGCGAGGCAGTAACTTATAAAAGGAACATTTAATTGAAGCAGTTTTTCACACACTCATGCCGTAGAGCCACAGCAACACACACCTCAGAGATTTTCAGATGGGTTTAAACACCTGAACTGTGTCTACACCACCAGAACTGATTTTCTCTCAAAATAAGTTTCCCTGAAAGGAGCAGCACCTTAACACTGGCCCAGGTAACAAACAGTGCTATAGCAACATTCTCTGAGCATTCTCAAATATTACTGAAACACACATTTATTATATGAATTCTGCCCTCCGCTGCTTTTTCAGAAAATGGTCTGTGACCCTGTCATACCAACTGCACACACACAACTCAACTACAGCTTTGTGATTATGTCTTTATTTACAGTGTGTGTTGTCTGTGTACTGTACAAACGGTGAAATCAGGAACTCTGGACGGCACTCTGTCAGAAGACTCCACTCGCCGATGCCGGTGTGTATTTCCAAAGCGCTGTCAATCACAAAAGGGTTCAGCCTTTTAGACACTTCTTCCAATCATCATGCAAACACCGAGCGTCCTCTCCCGCCTACCGCTCCATCAGGTCCCAGGGAAGCTGAGCCTCCCTGGAAGTGACGATCTTGTCACATTTATCCAGTGACCGACTCACTTTGCTGCATGAAAAAACCTGCT
>NC_065527.1:1182430-1189848 GCF_006386435.1 Epinephelus moara
CTTCAAAATAAAAGTCCAGATTACAGACACAAGGCCCAAATAAGGGACCGATCTGTAGTTATCAGAGGAGGGTGGCTGTGGTGTGACCCTCCCTGAGTGACTGGGGGAAATCCATGACCCTCCCTCCACCATAAATGAGTTCTTAGATTTTTAAAACTCACCCTTTGATGTTTAAAAGTTAAAAGTTGAAGATGAAAAAAGCCTCAGTTTATTTTGGGGCACATTTGAAATGCGCTGTAGAATTAAATGGTTTTGATAAAATATCACAATTGCATGCTCAGATTTAATTGTTTAGTTTCTTTCTGAATGAAGCTTCGTCCACATGATGTGTCCAAGGACCGTCGGAAATTTGAAAATCCAATGATAATTTCTGTATGTACCATTTCTGACTGTGATAAATGGAAGTTACAATAATATATTTTTTAAAGAAAACATGCCTTCCATGTTTTCTTTAAAAATCTGCAGTAAAATAAATATTAAAGGAAGACATTTACAGTTGTATATAAAAAATAAAAACAACATAATTCCCTGCCCCTTCATAAATAACGAACTGTCTCTGAGTTGTTTTCTGAAGCTGGGCCGTCCTCAGTGAATCTGCTGCTCACATGTCATTAAATGACGTGTTCAAATGTCCTTCATGTTGTGGCACACTATGGTGTGATCAGAGGAAAACAGAAACATATATGGAGTGAATGAAGCAGCTCTTTATTCAGTCCTCTCAGTTTGGGAAACACTCGCTGCTTTTTACTGATTTAACCAACCAGTTTGCACAAAGACAAATATTTGATGACATTTTCAGAGCTTCACGGTGACCTTTGATCACCAAATTCTAATCAGTTCATTCTTATGTCCAAGTGGACGTTTGTGCCAAAAGTGTCATGTTGTAGTGACGTAGAAAGTGTCATGAGGTAATGTCTCATTCTTCCCGCAATATCTCAAAAGGGCCTGAAGGGAATTTCCTCATATATGGCCCCAACATCCACTTGGACGTTTGTGCCAAATTAGAAGAAATTCCTTAGGGGTGTTTTTTAATCCATCATGTCTATGAGAATGTGATAAACATCCCGAAAACATAATGCCTTTAGCCACGTCTCCCAGTGGTGCAGATGCGTGAACACCTTGTGGCGGAGAACCAGCTCCCGATGAGTTCCTCCTGAACGACACTATCATGATGCGACTGTTTGCTTTTCGTTCAGTCGGCGGCTCTTCACCTTCACCTGCTGCAGTCTACGACACACTTGTGGTTTTTAACCTGCGAATGCCACGTGAATCTCTTGCCACAGACATTGCATTGAAACGGTTTCTCCTCGGTGTGGAGCGCCATGTGTGTCGTCAGATTGGCCTTTTTTGAAAATCTTTTACTACACACGGAGCAGCTGAACGGTTTCTCCCCAGTGTGCACTCTCATGTGATTCACCAGCGTGCACCGCAGGCTGAAACTCGTGTTACAAACTGTGCAGGTGAACGGCTTCTCTCCCGTGTGAACTCTCAGGTGTGTCGTCAAATTTGAGCTCTTTGTAAAAATTTTACCACAAAACGAGCAGGTGAACGTCTTTTCTCTCGTGTGACGTTTCGTGTGAATCTGCAGATGGTCCTTGCTGCTGAATCTTCTCCCACACTCTGAGCAGCTAAAAGATTTTTTAACCGTGTTACATCCCACATCACTGACAGTGTTTTTCAGAGTGTTGAAACCTGACTGAGGCTCCCTCCTCTGGTTCAAACCATCGTTACTATCCTCAGTCTCACAGGAGAGTGAAGTCATCATGGTATCAGGTTGTAAATGTGGATCTGGATGTGAGTTCCTGTCTGGTCCTGGTCCTCGTCCTGGTCCTCCACAGTGGTGTCCCTCAGACTGAGGTGTCTCTTCATCATCTTCACTCTTCACAGGGACAGGAGTGAATGTGAACTTGGTGATATCAGCCTCCTCCAGCCCTTGAAGCTGCTCTCCCTCCTGACTGCTCCACAGTTCCTCCTCTTCCTCTTTAATGTGTGGGGGCTCTGGGTCCTCCTGGTCCACACTGGAGCTCCACTCCTGCTGCTCAGGGGGAACCTCTTCTTTAACCACCAACAGCTGCTGCTGGACCTCTGCAGCAAACAGGAAACAGATTGTTGCACATATTGTTTTGTGGATATCATACAGGGATGCTCCATAAAGCACAGCTCTAAACTCAAAATGGAAACTAAATAAAGATTTTAAATTAATAAAGGCACAAATCAAATTATTCAAAACATTGAGAAAACAACAAGACTTTCGTCACCAAAAATGTTTTGAATCTTTATGGACAAAAATTTCAACGAAAATACAAAATTTCCGTTGACTAAAATGTTTGGAATTTTCATCAACAATTATTTTAATTAAATATCAGGGCTGTATGTCTACATTCATTTATTTGTATATTTATTTATTTCAGTATAATAGATAAGATTTTGCTGCTATAAAATGACTGAAATTAGATGAATAGATTTATAACTTATTAAATTAACCTCTGTTAATAAAGTTTTCCTTTGGCGCCAGAATTTGCAGTTGAAAGGCAGTAAAAAATAACATTGCAATACTCAGCATCTCAAAACATGTTAAAAATCACAGTAATATTATATTTTGTTATTTTAGTATCGTGATAATATCGCACCACGGGTCCTCTGGTGATTCCCACCCCTGATGTACAATCATTTTATTGTATTATACGTTAGTATGTCACAGTAGCATGAAAAACATGGAGTTATAACAAGAAAAGGAACTCGTGAAAAGGAGGGTGGTTCCTGGTTATAAGAACAAACGTCACGTCCTGTTGGCAGCAGTAGCAATAAACATAAACCTGTCTCCTCACCTGTGGTGTGTCTGTGGATCAGAGTCCTGTCAGAGTCCTGCAGCAGCCTCCCCACCTCCTCCTCATACTCTGATAATGTCCTCTCAAACAGCCCGCAGATCTCCTCAGCTGCTGCTCTCAGTCTCTGGGCGACAAAAACTCTCAGCAGCTGGACTTTAGACATGTTCACACAACTTCCTGTCCAAATAAGCCTCCCTTAATGTTTGTTCTCTGACTGACAAGGGGCTGCTCGTTTCAGGCTAGCATGCTAAGCTAATTTCTCTCTCGGTTTGTATACTTCCGGGGCGATGACAGAGAGGACAAACACTCAGAGCAGGTGAAACTCAAACACGACACACAGAGCAAATGTTAGTTTCCTTCAGCTGTGAGTCAGTTACATTTTGTAAAGGGACAGAACGTCGCTACAGAATCGACCTCTTCAGTGGGCCGCCATCTTGTTCTGACAGTTAGTCCCAGATAGGAGAAGTTCTTCCGGGGCAGACCTTCAAAATAAAACCGGAGCATGGCTTTCTTCTTCTTTCTCTAATTATTATTATTATAATAGATAAATGAGACAAAAATAAAATAATAAAGTAATAAATAAATTTCTAAAATAAATCAAGTATTAAATATTAAATACAAATTGAATAAATAAATGAAATAAAAATAATCCTCTTCCTCTTCTTCTTTTGGGTTTTATGGCAGGTGGCACACACACACACACACACACACACACACACATACATATATATGTATATATATATATATATATATATATATATATACATATATATAATAAAAAAGGTAACATGAAAATAAAAATAATAAAATAAATAACTAAATAAAATAAAAAATAGATATTATGAAAATAAAAATAGAATTTGAAAATAAATAGAATGGAAATAAAATTAAAATAACAAAAATAAATTAAATGAAAGATAAAAAATAAAATATGAAAATAAAAATAAATATAACAAAAATTAATCAGTTCAGTTTCTTTCAGATATTGGAACAGTTTTCCTACACTGATGTCAAATACATTTTTAAACTGAATTTTTCTCTCTCAGCTTCCTGATTTCTCTCTTTAATTTTCCATGTTCTCAAGAGTATTTTTGGAATGTAAAACTACATGTTCCACTGATTCCTCTGCTTTACAGTGCTCTCATGATCCAGATGGACGTTTGTTTATCAAGTGTAATGATTTGTTAAGTCCAACTCTTCACCTTGTTAAAACGTCTCTTCTTTAGTGCATCTTTAAGCTGTAGTCACTGCGTCTACTTCTTGTTGCATTGCGTACAGGTGTCGTCCTGTGTTTCTAGTGTCCCAAATGTGCTGCCACTTTTTAATGATGTTTCTTTTGATAATTCATTTTGCTTTCGCTTTACAAAGTGATATGTCCATAATCTCTTCATGTTTCAGAGCCTGTTTGCTTATGAATCAGCAGTTTCATCGCCCTTAACTCCTCTGTGAGTTGGAATCCACATAAATGTTATATTCATATAAATATTCACATTTTTAAATCTGTACAAAGTTTAATCTGTTCCATTAACTATATCCTGCCGACTATTAGATGCAAATGATTGTATGTAGAGTAGTTGAAAAGGCACTTGCCCAAACTATATTACAATATGAGAGATAGGGATAAATCAGACTATAATAAAGAGTTAGGAGACAGTTTGTGAAAACATTATGACCAACCCTTAATGTTACACCAACAGATCTATGGATTTTTTTTGTACTAACCCAGTCGTTTTGTTCTCTTCAATTAAAACTCTCATCAAGAAAAATGCCCCAAAATTTTGTACTGAACAATTGAGGACTCTGAAAAAACTAAATTATAATTTTCAATAAATCTTTAGAGTAGGGTTTTTTTTGCCACTGAAAATAATTAATTTAGATTTTAAACCAGCATCAGCTTCCTTCATCAATTAATCAAAATTTAAATTGGAGAGACCAGGGGTTGTGTCATCTGCAAACATTATCAGGAAAAGGATATTTGAGACATTAGATAAATCATTTATATAGATGAGGAAAAATAATGGCGCAAGAATGGAGCCCTGCGGGACCCCACAGGTTAATCTAGCCTTGCTGGAATAGCATTCCTTAACACAAACAACTCACTTCTTCCAGTGACATAATTATCTGATGATTTGTATGTAGCATCATGAAAAACATCATGAAAACCAAGATAAGAAAAGATAGACTTTACTGTCCCAAAGGAATTTGTCTTGGATACATGTGGTACCTGCCATTAAAAGACACATGAAAGTTTAGACATGCAGTTCCTACATATACATGTATGTGCAAACAGATCTGATTTAAAGGGCCAGTGTGTAATATTTGGCATGGTTTATTGTCAAATCTGAATCTGAATCTGAATATTCTACCCATTAATATGTTTATATAAATGTATAATCGCTATAAAATAAAATTTGTTTGGATATAATTATGCTTTGACATATAATTATGCTTTTATATATATATATATATCAAGGGCCTTGCTTTAGAGAGGTCGCCATCTTGCGCTGCCATACGGCAGACCGAGCGGACAAACCAGCCAGCCAGAGAACGCGTTTCGCGTGTATAAATGAACCAACGAAGACAGCGGAAGGAAGGAAGAAGGAGGAGGAAACAGCAGAGAGCGTTAGTAGTTCGTCGATAGAGAGTTATTGCTCTGCCAGTCTGTCTTGCTATTTGTTGTTGTCGGTTTGTATGTTTGTTGTTGTTTGTTGCATTGCTTGTTTTGTTTTTTGCTGATGTTGCATTGTCCGTTCTGCTGCATGTGTGCGCTATTTTTGCTGTTGCTGTGCTGCGTGATGCTGCTCTCTGTTAGCCACTTTATGCTATTTGTCCCTTATGTGGTGCACGTTGTATGTGTTGCTGTTTCTTTTATCTTTTGATACCCCTCTAATCCCTGTCCCCTTCTCCTCAAGAGGCTCTTGCCAGGCTGCCATTGTAAATAAGAATTTGTTCTTAATGACTTGCCTGGTTAAATAAAGGTTAAATAAAAGCTCAGACTGGCCTGATGTGCTCTCTCCTCATGGTTCTGGTTCATAGCTGAGCTACAGAGTTTTCAGTGAGCTGAAGTCTCTCAGTGGTGTTTTTTGGGAGGCCAGTAAAAAGTGCGTTACAGTAGTCGAGTCGGCTTGAGATAAGCCATGAATCAATTTCTCAGCATCTTTTTCATTTAGAAATGGCCATACCTTAGCGATGCCTCTGAGGTGGAAAAATGATGCTGTTGTCACCTTGTTAACGTGGGACTTGAAGCTCAGATGTGAATCAAGGATCACACCAAGATTTGTCACTTTAGATTTTATCCAGGGGTTAAAATCCCCAGATTATTAAGCAGCATTTCTCTTTTTTGTTCAGTTTTGACTTCATTTAACTTTAAGAAATGATTGCTCATCCATGTATTTATTGCCAAAAGACAGGTAGTGATGGAGTTGATGGCTGCAGCATCATTTGGCTCAGCAGAGATGTCGTGTCATCTGAGTAAATGTGGAAACAGATATTGTATTCTCTAATGATGTCACCAAGTGGCAGCATGTACAGTGAGAATAAAAATGGATCCAAAACAGAGGTCATGTTTCTCAGACACATGATCTCCAAGACTGACGTAAAACTTTTGAACCAGTTTAACACACAGTCTAAAAGACCAACCATCTTTTCAAGACTGATTAAGAGTCATGGTCAGCCGTATCAAATGCTGACGAGAACTGAGACCTTAATCAGAATTTGGTCTGTGGTGGCTGATTATGTGAGTAAGAGCAGTTTTGGTGCTGTGGTGTGTCCAGAAGCCTGATGAAAGTCCTCCAGGATACTATTCTCTTTAACAAAGGAATTTATTTGCAAAAATGTTTCAAGTATCTTACTGATGAATGGACGGATGGCTGTCGACCTGCAGCTGGTCAGGGCATTTCCATTTAGGTTGTGTGTCTTTAGTGTGGGTTTGAAGACTTGTATTTATAACCTTCAGGACGTGACTTGAAACACTGTCAAACACCTGCTTAAAAATGTAATTGAGAATCTGCACTACCTTCTGATCTGACTGACAACTGAGAGACGGGATGAGAATTTGGGATTCATAATATGATGTCATCGACATGAACAGATATTTTTTCATAGTGTAAATTAGATGATGGCACAGATGTGTGTGTGTGTGTGTGTGTGTCCTCAGTGAAGTGTATCAGTCTCTGCAGTAGCTTCCAGCTGTAGCAGTCACTTCAGTTTCTGTTCAGTCTGACTGAGGGAGGTTTTTGTACGACGCTTTTTCACTGTGTGAACACATACTGACTGTTGATCTCATGTACACTCTGACAGTAGTAAACTGCTGCATCTTCAGCCTGAACTCCACTGATGGTCAGAGTGAAGGCAGAGTTTGATCCACTGCCTGAAAAACGACCTGGAGTCCCTGATGCTCGACTGCTAGTTAGGTAAATGAGCAGTTTAGGAGTTTCTCCATCTCTCTGTTGGTACCAGTGTAAAACGCTCCCACCATAAACCTGCTGACTGGTCCTACAGCTGATGGTGACGGATCCTCCCAGAGCAGAGCTCACTGCTCCAGGCTGAGTCACTGTGACCTGACCTCTGGACTCTGAGGATACAGAGACA
>NC_065527.1:1197421-1201561 GCF_006386435.1 Epinephelus moara
TTTTGTCTGAATTTAACATCAGGAAATTGGTGCTCATCCAGGTTTTTATGTCTTTAAGGCAGTTATGGAGTTTAGTTAATTGATATGTGTCTTCTGGCTTCATAGATAAATACAACTGTGTATCATCCGCATAACAATGGAAATTTATAGAGTGAATATATATATATGAATGCACCCACACAGTGTTTGCATGCTCTGGACTCTGTGCATCAAGATGCAATGAGATTCATAACCAACTGTAGGCCCCAAACTCATCACTGTATCCTGCAGGCTTGGGTTGGCTGGCTCTCTTTAAAATTTCATAGACTGTTTCATCTGTATTTTCTTGTTACAGAGCTACTCTTGGCTGACTTCCAGCATATTTATGCCTGTACATTAAGCAAAAGAAAATTGAAAATGGCCCTGCTCAGCATGTTTTTATTGTCTGTACCTTGGGTTCGTATAGAGTTTGGTTAGTGAGCATTTATATCTGCAGCTCCTTATACGTGGAATCTTCTGCAGAAAGACTTAAAGCTGCACTCATTGGTTCTTTGCGGCCATTTCAAAACACTGTTGCAGGATTTTTGTACACAATCTTCTATATTCCAATGTCGAGTGTGTCCTAGCTGGTCTTTGTAATCATGTGTAGTTGCTGTTTTTGTGTTTTTATGCTTCACTTCTCGTATACATTAACATATTTTTTGGCTTTTCTTTGTAGTAATCCTATTTTGTGTTTTATATTGCTTGTTTTAGAGCTGTTCATTTTCACTCTGTATTTTTGTTCCGTGTTGTCCGTCTGTAACTTGTGTTGCTGCCTGTCTCTGCCAGGACACTCTTGGAAAAGAGATTTTTAATCTCCAGAAGTTTTTCTGGTTTAAAAAGAACCTCCTCCCCTGGAGTTTTTAAATGTTCAGTAAAGTTCACACTGATTTCAGGAAGTATCATCCTTTAACAAAACTCCCTGTTGTGCCAAAATGATGGAATCACTGATTAATGTCCTGAGAGACTTTATTAAAGTCAGTGTTGTACTGAGCTCAGTCTAGTCTGGGGTTACAAAGGTCATAGTAAATACCTGCTGCTACAGAATGTATGTGTACTTACATTGACTAATTAATCTTTAAGATTCATAAAGATTTAAAAGCATTTCCCATAGATTCCAGGTTGTTTCTGTTGATAACGAACAATGGACAAAGTTTGATATTATGCAGATGATACAGGGGTCTACTGTGGAGCTGCTTCTTTGACTGATACTGCTGGATCTTTAAGAAGTTTTTACATATTCAAGTAAGAAAAAACTAACTCACATTTGAAGGTTGTTTGTTTTNTACTGTGGAGCTGCTTCTTTGACTGATACTGCTGGATCTTTAAGAAGTTTTTACATATTCAAGTAAGAAAAAACTAACTCACATTTGAAGGTTGTTTGTTTTTCCAATTCATGTCGTCAGATTTCAAACAATTATACAAATGCAGCTCCTAATTGTTTCATTCACAGAAAAACCTCAGGTTTATTATGGTGTTGTTTCATACGTAGCTCTTCTGGTAAGGAAAACTATTTATTCACCGACTGTCATATTAATGATTAATATGGACAGCTTTGTTTAACATGAGCAGTTTGTCTTATCCCCACTGATAATAGCTAACAGTCTGCAGGCATCACATTTTCCTAACCTGGAAATATAGTTTTACAATGATTATAAGACAGGATTTTCTTAGTTCGTCAAAACTTCTGTCAGTTTAAAACTAACAAAAAATATTGTTGTGTGCTTATGTGTGTGTGTGTGTGTGTGTGTGTGTGTCCTCAGTGAAGTATATCAGTCTCTGCAGTAGCTTCCAGCTGCAGCAGTCACTTCACTTTCTGTTCAGTCTGACTGAGGGAGGTTTTTGTCCGATGCTTTTTCACTGTGTGAACACATACTGACTGTTGATCTCATGATAACTCTGACAGTAGTAAACTGCTGCATCTTCAGCCTGAACTCCACTGATGGTCAGAGTGAAGTCAGAGTTTGATCCACTGCCTGAAAAACGATCTGGAGTCCCTGATGCTCGATTGTTAGTTACATAAATGAGCAGTTTAGGAGTTTCTCCATCTCTCTGTTGGTACCAGTGCAAGTAGCTCCCACCATAAACCTGCTGACTGGTCCTACAGCTGATGGTGACAGAGCCTCCCAGAGCAGAGCTCACTGCTCCAGGCTGAGTCACTGTGACCTGACCTCTGGACTCTGAGGATACAGAGACAAAAACATAAAGCAGCGTCATGGTTTTGTGGTCTTCATTTCAGAGGGACGGATGTTGATAGAGGAGAGGAGTTTGATTCTCTGGACTATACCTGTGAAGCAGCAGCAGAGGAGAGTCCAGATGAGGACGGAGGTCAAAGTCATGTTTTCGATGAAGAGGAGGATTTCTGTGGCTTCTGTTGTCATGAAGGACAGCTGTCAGTCATCCAGTGTTCAACTCTCAGGACTATAAACTCTCCCAGAGCACTGGAGCACGGTGCTGCTGATGCAAAGTGGCTCTCTATGGAAATGCTCTGACTGACTCTTGATCAGAAATGAATTGCCTTTCTTTCAGTCAGACTCAGACTGAATTTAATGAGTGTGTTTTTAAGTCAGGAAGTCTACAGTTATTCTCTGATAAGACATACTGCACCACGGTCTGATATTAGTCCCACAGGCTGACGAGCTGATGAAGCAGGGTTGGCTGGGTGCTGATTGTTGATTGCAGGCAGCTGCAAAGACTCAGCTCCCAGCAGGTAGGAACCTCTGGTGGATATGGAAGATAGCAGAGGGACTCGTATTATCCAGCATGAGAGAACTATCTATCAGTGTGACACTGTTTGCTCTTATCATGCTGATGTTTTCAATATTTCATGACAACACACATTGTCATTAGAAGTGTTGTTATTAATGTAAATTATCATCCAAAAAATACATGTCTCTTATCTTGTTGTTGGTGTCTTAATGGTAACAGCTGATCCATGAAATCCACATTGACTTGAAAGTCACAAGGACATTGTTTTTACTTCATAATGATTTCAAAATAACTCCCTTATTCTGCATTTTTGTAAATGGTAAAGTTTCCATTGATTGATCTGATTTTGTTCGTGGTATTTGTCCTACCTTGGTCCAGTCTTAGTTTTGTATTGATCTTATTTTACTGACTACATACCTACTTGTTGTGTCACTATTGGATTGACCAAAAATTACTGTTTTCTTTCCATTCCATTTGGAAGATTTTCAATAAATAGGTTGTAGAAGTTAAAAAAAATCTATCTAGCGGCCACTAAATCTACTGATACTAAAATCGTTGTGTGTCCCTGATGGTCATTTTATCAATTGATGATTCTGAATTGATGGATGGACCTCTCATCCATATTTTAGTACAAATACTGTACCTGAGGTTTATAAAGAACCTCCTCCCCTGGACTTTTTAAATGTTCAGTAATGTTCACACTGATTTCAGGAAGTATAATATTTTAACAAAACTCCCTGTTTGACAAATTCATGGAATCACTGGTTAATGTCCTGAGAGACTTTATTAAAGTCAGTGTTGTACTGAGCTCAGCCTAGTCTGGGGTTACAAAAGGTCATAGTAAATACCTGCTGCTACAGAATGTATGTGTACTTACATTAACTAATTAATCTTTAAGATTCATAAAGATTTAAAAACATTTCTGAGAGATCTCAGGTGGTTTCTGCTGATAATGAATAAGATATTCATCATTATGCAGATGATACTGTACTCTTCTTTACAGCTGCTTCTTAACAAATACTGCGTGATCTTGAAGAGTCATCTAAACTTATTTAAGGTCATTTCAAATTAAGCAGAATTGTAAGGCTGCTTCTGTTTTTGACTCACAGTATCAGATTGTATTCTCACATATTAAGAGGATGGAAACATTTTCATTCAAATAATGTTTTAAACTTGACAAGTTTCAATAGTTTTATATATGCCTCTCTTTGTAGCTTGAACATTTTACTCACAGATGTTGACAGCTTTTGTTTAGAGTTAACAATTTGTCTTTTACCCACAGATAAGAGCTAACAGTCTGCAGGCGTCACATCTGTCCGAACCTGGAAATATGGTTTCAGAACGATTATAACACAGATTTTTTTTTAATTAATCAAAACTTGTCTTTGTGTAAAACTCAAGAAAAGTATTGTT
>NC_065527.1:1201698-1203652 GCF_006386435.1 Epinephelus moara
TGTGGTTGTGTGTGTGTGTGTGTGTGTGTGTCCTCAGTGAAGTGTATCAGTCTCTGCAGTAGCTTCCAGCTGCAGCAGTCAGTTCAATTTCTGTTCAGCCTGACTGAGGGAGGTTTTTGTGCGATGCTTTTTCACTGTGTGAACACATTCTGACTGTTGACAGTGTTAGCACCTTGACAGTAGTAAACTGCTGCATCTTCAGCCTGAACTCCACTGATGGTCAGAGTGAAGTCAGAGTTTGATCCACTGCCTGAGAAACGACTTGGAATCCCTGACATCCTCTCATTCGTGTAGCGAATCAGCAGTTTAGGAGTTTCTCCATGTTTCTGTTGATACCAGTTTAAACAGTAAGCACTGCTACAACCCCAAACCGTCTGACTGATCCTACAGCTGATGGTGACGGAGCCTCCCAGAGCAGAGCTCACTGCTCCAGGCTGAGTCACTGTGACCTGACCTCTGGACTCTGAGGATACAGAGACAAAAACATAAAGCAGCGTCATGGTTTTGTGGTCTTCATTTCAGAGGGACAGATGTTGATAGAGGAGAGGAGTTTGATTCTCTGGACTTTACCTGTGAAGCAGCAGCAGAGGAGAGTCCAGATGAGGACGGAGGTCAACGTCATGTTTTTGATGAAGAGGAGGATTTCTGTGGCTTCTGTTGTCATGAAGGACAGCTGTCAGTCATCCAGTGTTCAACTCTCAGGACTATAAACTCTCCCAGAGCACTGGAGCATGGTGCTGCTGATGCAAAGTGGCTCTCTATGGAAATGCTCTGACTGACTCCAACACGGACTTGGATTACTCTGATGATGCTGTTTATCAATGGATCAATACATTTATCAGAGGATTGATCAGGAATGTGTCACTCATCATTTACATGTGGATTTGCTTTGATGACTGCAGAAAGATTTTCTTTCACAACGTCTAAAAATGTGATTAATTCTGAAACACTGTGACACTGTTTGATAACTATAATGTTAAATAGTAAATTCTTTTCAAAAGAAGGAAGTGTTGTTGTTGAGTTTGTTGTGTTCAAAGTCAGAGAGCCGTGTCTCTGTACAGTCAGAGGTTTTTGTACGACGACTCAATCAGTTTGTATCACTGTGGTGGACTTTTGGTGGAGGAACCAGACTGGATGTTGGAAGTAAGTTCAATCTTTAACAAATTTTATTGAGTTACAGGAAACATTTTCTTTTTTGCCTCTGTTACTTATCAAGAAAATGAAATTGGGGGTTTTACATTTTAACTTGTAATTTTTGGCCAGCTGTTGTGTATGAAACAAAGTTCACTTTGTTTTTCAAATTAAATGACAAATATGACTACCATAATAACTCAGTGGAGCAGAGAGTCATGTGTTTCAATTTTTAGATTAAAGTTGGAATTTGAGGACTTGTAGTTGAAGTTTTGTCAGACAAAGTCAGAGAGCCGTGTCTCTGTACAGTCAGAGGTTTTTGTACGACGACTCAATCAGTTTGTATCACTGTGGTACACGTTCGGTGGAGGAACCAGACTGGATGTTGGAAGTAAGTTTCTGCACAAATATTAAATCAGTTAAGGTTTTAATTTCAGTGTCTGAATATTTGTAGTAGATATAAGTTTCCATTGGACTGATCTAAATCACTTTCATTGTTCATTTCTCCTCTTTAACCTTGAAGTTGAACTCAAAGCAGTTTTACTGAACTTCTCTTTAAACATTCAGTTGAATTTGTGAAATGTGAACAACTTAAACTGTAGGAAAGATTAAAGAACAACACTCGTACTTTATACATGTTTTAAATTCAGCCTTTAAAACTGTTTTGAAGTTGAGTTGAAATGATTTCAAACCCTGAGAATGAAGCAGAAATGCTGCCAAATCTCTGATCTTGTAAAATGGCTCAAATTGTCTTTTAACCTCAGTTTGAAATAATGTTGACTCTTCTCTGATGCTATTTGTATTTTTCAATCTGTCTGATGAA
>NC_065527.1:1205118-1205873 GCF_006386435.1 Epinephelus moara
TTTGACAAATTCATGGAATCACTGGTTAATGTCCTGAGAGACTTTATTAAAGTCAGTGTTGTACTGAGCTCAGCCTAGTCTGGGGTTACAAAAGGTCATAGTAAATACCTGCTGCTACAGAATGTATGTGTACTTACATTAACTAATTAATCTTTAAGATTCATAAAGATTTAAAAACATTTCTGAGAGATCTCAGGTGGTTTCTGCTGATAATGAATAAGATATTCATCATTATGCAGATGATACTGTACTCTTCTTTACAGCTGCTTCTTAACAAATACTGCGTGATCTTGAAGAGTCATCTAAACTTATTTAAGGTCATTTCAAATTAAGCAGAATTGTAAGGCTGCTTCTGTTTTTGACTCACAGTATCAGATTGTATTCTCACATATTAAGAGGATGGAAACATTTTCATTCAAATAATGTTTTAAACTTGACAAGTTTCAATAGTTTTATATATGCCTCTCTTTGTAGCTTGAACATTTTACTCACAGATGTTGACAGCTTTTGTTTAGAGTTAACAATTTGTCTTTTACCCACAGATAAGAGCTAACAGTCTGCAGGCGTCACATCTGTCCGAACCTGGAAATATGGTTTCAGAACGATTATAACACAGATTTTTTTTTAATTAATCAAAACTTGTCTTTGTGTAAAACTCAAGAAAAGTATTGTTGTGTGCTTGTGTGTATGTGTGTGTGTGTGTGTGTGTGTGTGTGTGTGTGTGTGTGTGTGTGTGTGTGTGTGTGTGTGTGTGC
>NC_065527.1:1208520-1213110 GCF_006386435.1 Epinephelus moara
TTCTCTTCATAGTAACAGTAACTTTATTAAATCCAGAGGAAAAATAAGCTGATAAAGATCCTGTAAGTTCTCTGTGATGAATTCAGAAAGAAAGTTTCAGAATATATGATATAGGTCTATTTTTACTGAACATTTTAAGAGTTCATAAACTCAGACAAAACTCCTCATTATTGTTTGATTAGTACAAACAGTGATGGTAGTAGTATAAGTCCATCATCTGTTGTCACAATGGATATGAATGCCTTCATGACTGTTAAACTTATTCTGCTATAGTCATTACAGATTTGTCTGTAATAATAAAGCTTTGGAACAAAACCCATGGTAGGAACATTTCAATGATAAATCATCCAATCAGCTCTCATTACTGAAGTGTCTTTATAGTAAGGACTGTAATATTGTAATTACTTCAGGTGTCTCCAAAGAAAATGCATTATTATTTGAATTAATCTATAAAAGTCATAAAAGTTTTTGTTAAATCTGAAATAAATAGCAGTATATCGTCTGCATAGAAAGAAATAAAATGAATTTGATCTACAAATTTAAACTGGGAAATATTTACATCCTGTTTCTGCTGAAGAACCACACAGAGAAATAAAGAGATGACAAAAGAACAGAATTTAAATGTGACTGATTTACATACTCCATTAATTGTTTTTGGTTTTAATTATAAAATACATGTTTTTACTGGAATACAAAACACACAAAATGGCTGAATTATGTTATACCCATAACTAGTAATTAAACAACATGAAAAAACTTATTGAGATTAAATATAGTAATTTATTTAAATAATACATTTGTTCAAGATCAAATGAAAATTGTAAGATTTAAAATAAATAATATTTACAATTTTAGTGTTCATGTGTTGTCATACTCTATGAATTAAATTTATCAAAGGATTGAAATTATTATTCAACAGAGTTTAGCTTTGATGTGCAGCAGAATGTTAAAACCCTGATTAAATAAAATATACATAGTGTTTTATATACAGTATATTAGGATTATAAATGTTGTAAGTGAATTATTCTTAACTAGATTTTTTTTCTGAGTAAAACTTGTGTTGTTTTAGTTTCATTGCAGCTGTTGAGTCAGATCAGTTCCTCTCCAGCTGAGGGAGGTTTTTGTACGATGCTGTATCACTGTGTGAACGGGTAGCTGTTACTTTGCTGACAGTAGTAAACTCCTGAATCTTCAGCCTGAACTCCTCTGATGGTCAGAGTGAAGTCAGTCCCAGATCCACTTCCACTAAAACGATCTGAAACTCCAGACTGACGAGTTGTAGCTTGATGAATCAGGAGTTTAGGAGCTTCTCCAGGTGTCTGAAGGTACCAGTGGAGGTAAGTGCCAGCACTTGAACTGGCTGAACACCTGATGGAGACAGTTTGTCCTGGAGCAACAGACTGAGATCCAGGAGACTGAGTCAGGATGATTTCTCCTGATGAATCTGAAAACATGACAAAGAGGAGAAGGGTTATTGAGACAGATCCAGCTTGGAGAAAGATGATCAACATCCAAACAGAAGAGTCTCATTTCTTTAACATGGAGAATAGATGGAAGAAGGTAAATGCTGCTTGTTTCAGTGTTTCTCCATCAGAGCAGAACATCATTGTGGTGAACCTGGTTGCATCCTGAAGCAAAGTTTTCAGACAGAAGAGAGTCTTACCCTGAACAAGGAGCCCCAGGGTGGCCAGCAGTAGAATCAGTGACATCATCATTGTGCTGCCGGCGTGTCAGTGGCTGTGAAAGGCCTGGACAGCCACTGATCAACACTGGCCTCTTAACGGCTGGGAGCAGAGAGGCAGGACACATATGCAAACACACAGAGTCAGTCAACTGGAGTCAGCCACCTCCTCCTCCCTTCTCCTCTCTGACTGACAGCGTTGCCTCACATATTTACATATTTATATGGTAGTCTGGTATTTTTTGACTTCCTCTCATCATCTGTTTTTAAAGAAACAGCGAGAGGCATGATAACCACATTTTGTGTTTTAGATGTAATCCCAACACATCTTTTAAAGAGGTTTTCCATGCTCTGGGTGCCTCCATTGTTTCTATTATAAATGCTCATTAGTCACTGGAAACTTTCTGTCGAGTTTTGAATATGCTGTTGTACAGCCTCTCTTTAAGAAATCTAACCTTGGCCCTGTCTATCCAGCCAACAACAGGTCTATTTCAAAACTGCCTTTTTATAAAAGGTTATAGAAAAAAAGTCAGTTTAACAACTTCTTTAAATGACAATCGACTTTCAGATAAATTCCCATCAGGCTTTTGTTTTACACACAGTACAGACACAGCTCTCCTTAAAGTGACTAATGATCTTCTTTTAAATGCAGATGCAAGGTTCTGTTCTATTTAAGTTCTTCTAGATATCAGTGTGGCCTTCGATACAATAGATCATGAAGTTCTCTAAAACTGCCTGAGGGGTTGGTAGTTGTATCAGGTCCTGTTTTTAACTGATTTAAGTTATATTTGTCTAACAGAACTTACTCTGTAATGCTTGGCAGCTCCTCATCCTCCTTGGCTCACATCACTTGTGGAGCGCCACAAGGTTCTATTTTGGGTCGAGTTATCTTTTCACTCTACATGCTTCTCTCTGGTCACATACTGCAAAAACATAACATGTTTTATCACTGCTATGCTGATGACACCCAGCTGTACATATTCATCACTCCTCATGACTGCAGCAGCCTTACTCCCCTCCATGGTTGCCTGATTGATATCAGAAAGTGGATGCATCAAAATCACCTGCAGCTTAACAATAACAAAACAGAGGTGTTACTAATTGTTACGCCACCGTCTTGGGGAGCAGGAGTGCAGCATAAAAGTGTGAAAGGCTATTCCCTCCCTGGTCCCCAAACCAGACAGCTCACAGTGGGAATTTCAGTTAAAAGTAAAGTTATATATTACAGTGAAAAATTTACTTCGTTTAACAGTGACGTGATGCAAAAATAACTCAGGTGGACCAAGGCCAAAACAATAAACAAAACAACTCTCTAGCTACACCTATGGGAAAAGAAAATCATCAGAAACATGAGAAAAATATGCAAAATAAAATGGCAGCCCACCCCTACAGCTGCAAAGTTTAGTAAAAAAATAATAATAAAGGTGAGCTATTGAGACAAATAAGCTATTATATGCTCACAATATTTCCACAAATACAAATACGAAAATCTCACTAAGATGGCCGACAGGAGGCACAGTCAGTCAACACTACCTCAGACTGCGTCCACTCCTCCAGCCAATCAGTGCCCCACACCTGTACTTAGGAGACAAAGATCCTCACACACAACTCAAACATGTGAAGGACACAGAGAAACTGAAACACATCAAAATACGGCCAGAGCGGTAACAAAGGGATCTGAGCAACAGGCTGAATGTCCTGTGTGTTTTACAGTGTTGTTGCTTTTCTTTAAGTGTAATATTTATTACTGTTTTACTATATAGTTTGTTATTGTTTCTATAAGCTCTTCTTTCACTTAAATTTGCACTGAGGATGTTGCATTCAGTTTGTTGCACATGTACAATGAAGACACTTTATTCTATTCTATTACTGTAAGACTTTATTTCACTGAAAAGCCGATCTAATCTATCTGACAGATCTCAGAGAGTTTCTGCTGAGGGGTCGCCTTAATGCACACGATACAGTTTTGTACTCTAAAGCTCCATTAACTGAAGTTCTGAAAAGTTTTAAATTATATTTTAGTTGCTTTTAATAAAGTTGGTTTTGAATTTTAATAAAACACAGGATATGTTATACTCAAGCTCATACGGCGAGATAGTAACCACAAATATTTCCTTTGTTGATTTTCACCCAAACAGAAAATGTCCTCACCGACCTTCCTCCCTGTTATTGATTATAGTAACAACTAATTCATGCCTCTGTTGACTCACTACATAAATGTTGTCTCATGGATTGTTTTATAAATGTAGACTCCTCATGTTTCTGTCTCTGAGTCTGCAGGCAACAGGGTTGATGAAGTTGAAGTGACAATCCGTACGTTTACATGGAGCCCTGTATTCCTTTTGCATTCAGGTTGGAAGCCCTACCCGAATAGAAATGCTCCTTGTAAACACCTCAATCCAAATGAAAACAGCCAACCCAAAAGAAAATCTAATCGGGTGCACAGGGGTGGAATATTCCTTTTCAGAACCCGAATGGAAGAATTTATCTGTCTTGTATACACCTCCTAACCGATTCCAGCCATTCCGTTCTTTCTGCACATGCTCATTTCCTTGCCTTTCTGGTGCGATGACGTATAGAGCGTGCATACCAACGGGCTGAGATAGAGCAGTCGGACTCGTTGCACTAACCGGTTTCCATTCGCCACAGCACGGTCATCAATCTCCCTTCTTCGACCTTCTACCTCCCTTCTCCTCCTCAACAGACGAAGCATAAGCAGAACAAGGTTGCTGTCGTACTGCTGCTTCAAGTCTCTAAAGTCTCCAAAAGTAGATCAGGAGCCAGAGCCTTCAGCTATCAGGCTCCTCTCCTGTGGAATCATCTTCCTGTTACGATCTGGGAGGCAGACACCGTCTCCACATTTAAGACTAGACTTAAGACTTTCCTCTTTGATAAAGCTTATAGTTAGG
>NC_065527.1:1213157-1213438 GCF_006386435.1 Epinephelus moara
TGCAAGAAATTCCATTGACTCATTCACAAGTCAAAAATGTGTTTTATCTGAAAGAAACATTCAATACTTACATCTAAGATCATAGAAAAATAGTCAACCAAGTGCAATGATGTCCTCCAAGATAATATTTGCCACTTTGATTGCAATAAAAAAAAAATTGGGCATTGGGGGGGGGGCACATGTCCCCCTCAATGTATATGGTGACTACGGCCCGGTCAGCATGCATAATTAGGCTGCAGTTGTCTGGGTGCGCAAAGGTGAAGTGGCTGGTCTTGTCATAC
>NC_065527.1:1213463-1213784 GCF_006386435.1 Epinephelus moara
GGGGGGGGGGGGGGGGGGGGCACGTGTCCCCTTCAATGTATATGGTGACTATGGCCCTGTCATGCATGCATAATTAGGCCTCTATTGTCTGGGTGCAGCTGGTCTTGTCATACAAAGTCTGATGGAGTGTCAACTGGACAATATGTAGATATTTGCATTTTGAAAGCCGGACTACAAATGTGGATAGACAAGGAGAAACACACACAAGCCTAAAGCCCAGCATACACTGTACAATTTTTGACCCGATTTTTGAGACGCATGACCTGCCGACGCTCGGGCCGTCTTTTGCCGTGCAGTGTACGGGGGGGGGGGGGGGGGGGG
>NC_065527.1:1213851-1214505 GCF_006386435.1 Epinephelus moara
ACGGTCGGATGAATTTCTGACATGTCAGAAATTTTGGTCGGCCGGCACAGACATTCGCACAGTTGAAGCAGAGCCACGAGCCGATTCGACTACGTCTGTGCATTTATCCCTCACTGCGCCTGCGCGAAGATATAGATCACCATGGCGATGCGTCAGTGGACTGTAAATATGGAGAAAGACGCTGAAAGTCACACGGACTCCTGACCCCAGACCAGGAATGTAGCTATTTGAGGAGCCACTGTTTTATAATGACTTCCTTGTAAACACCATGTTTTCCTCCAGTACATTTTGTACTAAGTTTGTTGAGGCTGGCATTATTAAACTAGGACATCTGGCAAAAGCTTCCATGGAAACACTTGGTGATATCACTAACATCAGATCATCAAGAGTGCTGAGGAGGATTGTGGAGGAAGTCTGGCGGTCCCTGTCTGTGCCACTGAGAGTGTTTGTAAAAAATCGTGCTCTGGTTGACCAGTGGAGTGAAGAAAAGTACAGTGGGGCAAAAAAGTATTTAGTCAGCCACTGATTTTGCAAGTTCTCCTACTTAGAAAGATGAGAGAGGTCTGTAATTTTCATCAGAGGTACACTTCAACTATGAGAGACAAAATGAGAAAAAAAATCCAGGAAATCACATTGTATGATTTTTAAAGAATT
>NC_065527.1:1215301-1216640 GCF_006386435.1 Epinephelus moara
CAGGTGTCTTTTATACAGATAACGAGTTCAAACAGGTGCCATTAATACAGGTAACGAGTGGAGGACAGAAGAGCTTCTTAAAGAAGAAGTTACAGGTCTGTGAGAGCCAGAAATCTTGCTTGTTTGTGGGTGACCAAATACTTATTTTCCACCATAATTTACAAATAAATTCTTTAAAAATCCTACAATGTGATTTCCTGGATTTTTTTTTTCTCATTTTGTCTCTCATAGTTGAAGTGTACCTCTGATGAAAATTACAGACCTCTCTCATCTTTCTAAGTAGGAGAACTTGCAAAATCAGTGGCTGACTAAATACTTTTTTGCCCCACTGTACATCTGCCCTTCCATGATTGTCAGTCCTGCTGTTGGAGAGTGGAGAGAGGAGAGTGGAAGACTTCTCTCTCTAAAAACACCAGTGCTGGGCAGTTTCAGTTCTTGTGGGAAGAAGCTGCTCTATCAAAGTTGTGTGAAGGTGTTGAACCTTCGCTCTCTGGCTGAGGTAAAAGAGTCGAGGTGGAATGAGGTTTTTACTTCAGACTCTACCCCGAAAGGCAGGTGGAGGGTACTGTATAAGCCTCCTGTTGAGAAAAGGGTGGCTGACCTCCAATGGAGAATTATACATGGAGCAATAGCCACAAACAGACACAGAGCTCACCTGGATCCAAGCACTGGGGAGGGATGTCCGTTCTGTGCACAAAGTGAGACACTTGAGCACTTAGTGGTATCTTGTCCTCGGTTACTGCAAGAATGGGTGGAGGCTTTGAGAGGGACTTTCTCTGTCCCCTGTTTAGTATTTGGGCCTAAATATGTATCAAGTAAGAGATCAACTTTGGTTCTAATCAATTTTCTGTTTGGAACTGCAAAGTTAGCTATCTGGAAGACCAGGAAGAACCAGATGTTAGGTCAGGGCTGGACCGATGTAGTGCAGAGTCTGAAGGGTCTGGTGGCGGCTCATCTAAAAAAAGAGCACGCTTTCTATACCCTGACCAGTAATCTGGACTCTTTCAAGGTTCTGTGGGGGATCAGACAGGCTTTATGTTCACTGACGGAAGATGGTTCACTGGTCCTTAATTTTTAACCCAATATTGTGTGTATGTGTGTATGTGTGTGTGTGTGTGTGTGTGTGTGTGTGTGTGTGTGTAGTGATGGAATTGTAGTAATTTATTGTTTTCAGTTTACCAGTTGAAGTAGATGAGAAAGAAACAGATTTTGTCCTTATAATATTATGTAAATAAATGTTTTAAAAGTCAAAAGTCTCTCTCTCTCTGTCTCTCTCTCTCTCTCTATCTCTCTCTCTGTCTCTCTCTCTCTCTCTCTCTCTCTCTCTCTCTCTCTCTCT
>NC_065527.1:1220339-1229207 GCF_006386435.1 Epinephelus moara
TTCTCTTCATAGTAACAGTAACTTTATTAAATCCAGAGGAAAAATAAGCTGATAAAGATCCTGTAAGTTCTCTGTGATGAATTCAGAAAGAAAGTTTCAGAATATATGATATAGGTCTATTTTTACTGAACATTTTAAGAGTTCATAAACTCAGACAAAACTCCTCATTATTGTTTGATTAGTACAAACAGTGATGGTAGTAGTATAAGTCCATCATCTGTTGTCACAATGGATATGAATGCCTTCATGACTGTTAAACTTATTCTGCTATAGTCATTACAGATTTGTCTGTAATAATAAAGCTTTGGAACAAAACCCATGGTAGGAACATTTCAATGATAAATCATCCAATCAGCTCTCNCATGGTAGGAACATTTCAATGATAAATCATCCAATCAGCTCTCATTACTGAAGTGTCTTTATAGTAAGGACTGTAATATTGTAATTACTTCAGGTGTCTCCAAAGAAAATGCATTATTATTTGAATTAATCTATAAAAGTCATAAAAGTTTTTGTTAAATCTGAAATAAATAGCAGTATATCGTCTGCATAGAAAGAAATAAAATGAATTTGATCTACAAATTTAAACTGGGAAATATTTACATCCTGTTTCTGCTGAAGAACCACACAGAGAAATAAAGAGATGACAAAAGAACAGAATTTAAATGTGACTGATTTACATACTCCATTAATTGTTTTTGGTTTTAATTATAAAATACATGTTTTTACTGGAATACAAAACACACAAAATGGCTGAATTATGTTATACCCATAACTAGTAATTAAACAACATGAAAAAACTTATTGAGATTAAATATAGTAATTTATTTAAATAATAAATTTGTTCAAGATCCAATGAAAATTGTAAGATTTAAAATAAATAATATTTACAGTTTTAGTGTTCATGTGTTGTCATACTCTATGAATTAAATTTATCAAAGGATTGAAATTATTCTTCAACAGAGTTTAGCTTTGATGTGCAGCAGAATGTTAAAACCCTGAATAAATAAAATATAAAGTTTTTAATATACAGTATATTAAGATTATAAATGTTGTACGTGATTCATTCTTAACTAGATTTTTTGTTCTGAGTAAAACTTGTGTTGTTTTAGTTTCAGTGCAGCTGTTGAGTCAGATCAGTTCCTCTCCAGCTGAGGGAGGTTTTTGTACGACGTTGTATCACTGTGTGAACGGGAAGCTGTTACTTTGCTGACAGTAGTAAACTCCTGAATCTTCAGCCTGAACTCCTCTGATGGTCAGAGTGAAGTCAGTTGCAGATCCACTTCCACTAAAACGATTTGAAACTCCAGACTGACGGCCTGTAGCTAGATAAATCAGGAGTTTAGGAGCTTCTCCAGATTTCTGAAGGTACCAGTGGAGCCATTTCTTGCCATTTCCTTCAACACCTGAACTGGCTGAACACGTGATGGAGACAGTTTGTCCTGGAGCAACAGACTGAGATCCAGGAGACTGAGTCAGGACGATTTCTCCTGATGAATCTGAAAACATGACAAAGAGGAGAAGGGTTATTGAGACAGATCCAGCTTGGAGAAAGATGATCAACATCCAAACAGAAGAGTCTCATTTCTTTAACATGGAGAATAGATGGAAGAAGGTAAATGCTGCTTGTTTCAGTGTTTCTCCATCAGAGCAGAACATCATTGTGGTGAACCTGGTTGCATCCTGAAGCAAAGTTTTCAGACAGAAGAGAGTCTCACCCTGAACAAGGAGCCCCAGGGTGGCCAGCAGTAGAATCAGTGACATCATCATTGTGCTGCCGGCGTGTCAGTGGTTGTGAAAGGCCTGGACAGCCACTGATCAACACTGGCCTCTTAACGGCTGGGAGCAGAGAGGCAGGACACATATGCAAACACACAGAGTCAGTCAACTGGAGCTGTCCTCAACATATCAGGCTGTTTCCTCTTCAGTACTGGGAGTATTGCCCCTAATATCTACATGGTAGTATGGCCTTTTTGAACATGATTTATTTTATGTCCTCCAAGCTGATAGTAAAGCAGATATAACTCTGTTATGGGACATTTTATAGCTGATAGTAAAGCAGATATAACTCTGTTATGGGACATTTTATGTCTCATTAAACTGAACCTTTGAAATATTTAATCAAGACTCATACTTTGTGGAGCGTCGGTGGCTTAGTGGATAGAGCTCCATATCGCCCTATGTATAAGGCTGTTGCTGCAGCAGCCCGGGTTCGACCTCAGCCTGTGGCCCTTTGCTGCATGTCATTCCCTCTCTCTCTCTCCCCCTTTCACACTTGACTTTCCTAACAATTAAAGGCAAAACTGCCCAAAAAAATATCTAAAAAAAAAAAAAAAAGATTCATACTTTGTTTTGGTCGACAACAGAGTGTATAAAGAGTGATGTGAAAAGTCCCAGTCTATAAAAAGATTTATATGTAAATGCAGATGGTTTTTGAATGAAATCTACAGTAATTCATATACTGTTTACACAGTGAATCTAATGTTGAAATAACAGAGGTAAAAAAAAAAGACAAATACATCCTAAAAAGACAGGAAGACATGTTCATCAAGTAAGACAGGAGAAGATGATTCCAAATTTCTAAATTACATTTTGATTCTCTTACGTAATGAAAATATTTTGTTTAAACTACTTTATCTCAGTTCAATGGAATGTGGATTAAGAACAAAATACTTGATGTACATTTAAAATGCGTTTGAAAGAAGTCAGACAAGCTGCACAATGTTCTGATCTGACTGATAACTTTAAACAGAGATTAGATATTGTGATGTATAATAAGGTGTCGTCAGCATAGAAGGGGAATTATTTTATCACTGTGAATGACATAATGCCAGATATGCTGTGTGCAAGTGTGTGTGTGTGTGTGTGTGTGTGTGTGTGTGTGTGCGTCCTCAGTGAAGTGTATCAGTCTCTGCAGTAGCTTCCAGCTGCAGCAGTCACTTCAGTTTCTGTTCAGTCTGACTGAGGGAGGTTTTTGTACGACGCTTTTTTACTGTGTGAACACATACTGACTGTTGATCTCATGATAACTCAAATAACTCTGTTATCAACCTCCCCAACAAAGAACTTCACCTTCATATTGTGTGAAGTTTTTTTTTTTTTACCTTTTCTTGCTGCATTTGCCGTGCTCTTCCTCTTGTGGTTTGTCTTTATGAATATTGAATCAGAGTGTTTCACTGGCCATTTATAGACACCTACATGTGGGGCAAGAGGCTCGCTCTCCTGTGTCAAATCTTGGGTAGATTGTGATTTATAAAGGGGAACAGGTGTGGGACGTGAGTGTGCGCTTTGTTAAATAAATCAGGACATTTTTGTGCGTAAGCACTTGCTGTGCTTTGTTTGTACAGCGCCTTTAGTCACCTTTCCTGCACACAGTTTTATAAATGAGGCCCCTGATCAACAACTGAAGGAAGGGCTGCAGAGTTTATTTGCTAAATTAAGGACATCATCAGCAAATTAGATTATTTTTTTGCTTTGTTTTGATGGTGTAAATGAAATGATGCCACATATGTTCAGTGTGTATGTGTGTGTGTGTGTGTGTCAGTGAAGTGTATCAGTCTCTGCAGTAGCTTCCAGCTGCAGCAGTCACTTCAGTTTCTGTTCAGCCTGACTGAGGGAGGTTTTTGTACAACGCTTTTTCACTGTGTGAACACATACTGACTGTTGATGACATGTAAACTCTGACAGTAGTAAACTGCTGCATCTTCAGCCTGAACTCCACTGATGGTCAGAGTGAAGTCAGAGTTTGATCCACTGCCTGAAAAACGACCTGGAATCCCTGATGCTCGACTGCCAGTATAGGAAATGAGCAGTTTAGGAGTTTCTCCATCTCCCTGTTGGTACCAGTGCAAGTAGCTCCCACTATAAACCTGCTGACTGGTCCTACAGCTGATGGTGACGGATCCTCCCAGAGCAGATCTCACTGCTCCAGGCTGAGTCACTGTGACCTGACCTCTGGACTCTGAGGATACAGAGACAAAAACATAAAGCAGCGTCATGGTTTTGTGGTCTTCATTTCAGAGGGACTGATGTTGATAGAGGAGAGGAGTTTGATTCTCTGGACTTTACCTGTGAAGCAGCAGCAGAGGAGAGTCCAGATGATGACGGAGGTCAAAGTCATGTTTTTGATGAAGAGGAGGATTTCTGTGGCTTCTGTTGTCATGAAGGACAGCTGTCAGTCATCCAGTGTTCAACTCTCAGGACTATAAACTCTCCCAGAGCACTGGAGCATGGTGCTGCTGATGCAAAGTGGCTCTCTATGGAAATACTCTGACTGACTCCAACAGGGACTTGGATTACTCTGATGATGCTGTTTATCAATAGATCAATACATTTATCAGAGGATTGATCAGGAATGTGTCACTCATCATTTACATGTGGATTTGCTTTGAGTTTGATGAGCAAATTTATGCCTGAATATTTTATGAATTTCCTCTAATTCAATACCAAAAAAATCAGCTTCACAGTGCAACAATTTTACTATTTAACAAAATTCCTGTTTATCAGTTATCATAATCTACAATAAACATGAGTTCATAATAATCATTTATATTTGTTAGAATTTATTGGAGAGTTTTTCTGTAGAAATTTTAATTTGTTTTACCTGAAGAGAAATTATCATTGCTTGTAGATGTTAAACATTTCAGAAAACTAAATGTTAAATACATAGTCATATTTGTGAATAAGTTTCAAACATTACAAGCAGTTACTTAATAAACTGGGTAAACTGGGAATGTGTTTGGTGAGTGTGTTTGTGTCAAAGTCAGAGAGCCGTGTCTCTGTACAGTCAGAGGTTTTTGTACGGCGGCTCAATCAGTTTGTATCACTGTGGTACACGTTCGGTGGAGGATCCAGACTGGATGTTAACTGTAAGTACCAGGGCTGCCCCTAACCAAACTGGGGCCCTAAGCGAAATTTTATTTGGAGGCCCTCATCCCAAATGTATCATAGGTACAAAATGACCGTACAACAACTTGCCATTTAACTTGACAACCTTTACTGGCAATAACAAATGTATTGTAGATACACTAGTTTGGCTGTATGAGTCAAATAAAATAAAAAATTCAACCTGAAATAAATAAATAAATATTAAATAAAAATAACTTCAAACTGAAATAAATAAATAAACAAATCTGATGTTAAGTGCCAGACAAGCAAGCCAGGACCCAGTTGCAGAGTTAAGTACAAAAAGTAGTTTATTTACAAAGTAGCAACAAAAAGAGTGACAAGGCACAAAACTCACAAGACCTGGAGACCAACAAAAAGAGTGACAAGGCACAAAACTCACAAGACCTGGAGACCAAATACTGGAGCATAAACACGTGGCGAGAGGCAGGAGATCACTGAGAGCACGAGCGTAGTACTAGAGCAACTGAGAGCACGAGCGTAGTACTAGAGCAAGGAGAATAATCCAGCACTGGAGACAAAGAGAGTGTGGTTTAAGAAGCCGGCTAATTAGGCAGAACGAGCTGCAGGTGTGCCGGGAGCCCAGTGCACCCGGAGATCGTCCCGCCCCTCGGCACTCACTCTGCAGGGAGAGGGAGAGAAGAATCAGATAGCAGCAAACACAGTTTCACAGAAAATCAGGACCACAACAGTACCCCCCCTCAAAGGACGCCACCTGGCGTCCTACCTGGCTTACCCAGAAACCTGTTGTAGAAATCCCGCAGCAATTGTGGGTCGAGGATGAGGGAGCGCCCAATCCAGGAGCGCTTCTCGGGTCCGTACCCCTCCCAATCGACCAGATACTGGTAGCCCCTACCCCGTCTGCGCACGTCCAAGATCCGGTTTTCTCCACTGGGTAGGGCCCAATGTACCTGGGGGAGAGTTTTCGGGATTCAGTCTGGAGGGGAAGGTCTCGGGAGGAAAGCCACACTTGCTGGCCCACCTGGTAGTTGGGCGCGGGAACCCGACGTCGTTCCGCTAGGCGTTGGTTGCGCTCAGCTGTTCTCCCTAACGCTGCTCTGGTTTCCCGCCACACGCGTCTGACACGGCGGAACTGGGCTTGGACGGAGGGAACTGCTGCGTCGGATTCTTGGCTCGGAAACAAGGGGGGCTGGTAGCCGGTGTTGATCATGAAGGGCGACAAGCTGGTGGCTGAGCTGACGAGGGAGTTGTGGGCGTATTCCACCCAGGGTAGGTGTATGGCCCAGGAGGACGGGAGGCAGGAGGCAACGCAGCGCAGAGAGGACTCCAGGCTCTGGTTAGCCCGTTCAGTCTGCTCATTGGACTGTGGGTGATAGCCGGAAGAGAGGCTGGAGGTGGTTCCCAGGGCCCGACAGAAAGCCTTCCACACCTGCGAGGTGAACTGAGGTCCGCGGTCCGACACGATGTCCTGGGGGATTCCATGCAACCTGAAGACATGTGTGACTAACAAGTTAGCGGTTTCCAAGGCGGTGGGGAGTTTAGGGAGGGGGACAAAATGTACCGCCTTGGAGAAACGGTCAACCACCGTGAGTATGGTGTCGTTACCTTCGGAGGGGGGCAGTCCGGTAACGAAGTCCACTGCGATGTGTGACCAGGGACGTGGAGGGATGGGCAAGGGTTGCAGGAGGCCCGCCGGGGGTCGGTGCGAGGGCTTGCTGCGCGCGCACACTGTGCACGCAGCAATGAAGATCCGGACGTCAGAAGCCATGGACGGCCACCAGAAACGCTGCTGGATGAGGGCCAGAGTGCGGTGGACCCCCGGATGGCAGGCTATTTTGGACGTGTGCCCCCAGGAGAGCACTGATGACCTGGCAGACTGTGGCATGAACAACCGACCCGGTGGACATCCGTCAGGAACCGTCTGTCCCTGAAGGGCTTCCTGAACTTCCTGTTCGACTCTCCAGTGGACCTCCCCCAGCACACACTCGGGATCCAGGATGGTCTCCTTAGAGGGCTCCCTCCCCTCCAGGGCAAACTGACGGGAGAGTGCGTCCGGCTTGATGTTACGAGACCCAGGGCGGTAGGTGATCGTGAACTGGAACCTGCCCAGGAACAGGGCCCAGCGGGCTTGCTGTGAGTTCAGGCGGCGGGCAGTGCGGAGGTAGGCGAGGTTTTTGTGATCTGTCCATACAATGAAGGGTTGAGCAGCCCCCTCCAGCCAGTGTCGCCATTCCTGCAATGCCAGCACCACCGCCAGGAGTTCTCGGTTCCCCACGTTGTAGTTGCGTTCAGCGGGAGTGAGGCGGCGTGAGAAGAAGGTGCAGGGGTGGAGCTTATTGTCTGAGGGTAGGCGTTGGGAGAGGACGGCCCCGACCCCGGAGTCCGAGGCATCAACCTCGACCACGAACTGCTGCTCAGGATCTGGGTGCACAAGAACAGGGGCATTAACAAACACATTCTTAAGTTTCTCAAAAGCAGACTGTTCAACAGGAGACCAGGCAAAACTGAGTTTGGATGACGTGAGGCGAGTGAGTGGGGCCGCCAGGTGGCTGTAGTTCCTTACGAATCTGCGGTAGAAGTTTGCAAACCTCAGGAAGCGCTGCAGCTGCTTGCGGGTGGTGGGAGCTGGCCAGTCCTTCACGGCCTCCACCTTGGAGGGATCCGCCCGCAGCTGCCCCCTCTCAACCACAAAACCCAGAAAACTTACAGATGGTACATGAAATACACACTTTTCTGCTTTGACATACAACTTGTTTTTTAACAATCTTTTCAAAACATCTCGTACATGGGACACGTGTTCGTCCATAGAGCTTGAGAAAATCAGGATATCGTCTAAGTACACAAAAACAGTTTTGTTGAGCAGATCTCGTAGTACATCGTTAACCAGGCATTGGAAAACGGCAGGAGCGTTTGTGAGTCCGAAAGGCATGACTAAGTATTCAAAGTGACCTAAGTGGGTGTTAAATGCTGTTTTCCATTCATCACCCTCTCTAATCCTGATGAGGTGATAGGCGTTTCTGAGATCCAGTTTGGAGAAGACGCAGGCGGTGTGTAGGGGGCTGAAGGCGGAGTCAATCAGGGGAAGCGGATACTTGTTTTTGACTTTGATTTCATTTAGACCAGTGTAATCTATGCATGGACGCAGGGATTTGTCTCTTTTCTACAAAGAAAAAACCAGCCCCCACTGGAGAGGAGGAGGGGCGAATGAGGCCGGCTGCCACAGACTCTGTAATGTATTTCTCCATGGCCTCACGCTCGGGTTTGGACAGATGAAAAAGTCTTTTGGTGGGGAGAGGGGCACCAGGAAGCAAATCTATGGCGCAGTCGTAAGGTCTATGGGGGGGGGCAGTGAGGAGACAGAGGTTTTGCTGAAAACTTGTTGTAGGTCATGGTAGTCAGGGGGTACATTAGATAGGTCAATTACCTCATGTGCTGGGAATGGGTCTGTAGGTCTGGCTGGCAGGGCGGAGTGGAGGCAGTGGGCGTGGCAGTGGAGACTCCAGTTACGGATGGTGGCAGTGGACCAATCGACGTGGGGGTTGTGAAGCTTGAGCCAAGGGATTCCCAGAATGACAGATTTCAGAGGTGATGAGATAACATACAGTTCTAGGTGCTCATGATGGTTGCTGGAGAGTACTAATTTCAGTGGTTCAGTTTTATGTGTAACCAGTTCTATTAACTGGCCGTCAACGGCGTGTACCTCCTTGGGGGAGGTTAGTTCATATATGGGAATGTCATGAGTCTTCACAAAGTTACTATCAATAAAACTATCGTCGGCACCGGAGTCCACCAGCACCTGGACCGGAACCGAGTGTTTGAGTCCGTGAATCATACCTGGTACTTGGATTCTCGAGGCAGAGGAGGAAGAGATGCGGCTCACCAGGGTCCCCCCTTCTACAGGTGAGCCTTGTCTTTTGGCACCTCTGGGCAGCGGGAAACGAAGTGGCCCCCCTGGCCGCAGTAGAGACACAGCTTGTCTCGCATCCTGCGTTGTCTCTCTGC
>NC_065527.1:1230294-1231092 GCF_006386435.1 Epinephelus moara
CATCTGAGTCACAAATAGCCATCAATTACTCATCAAAAGAAAGTAACTTCCACCACCTCAATCCCCCACCCTTGATTAAACACTGAAAATAAAATAAAAGAGGGAGACAGGTTTTTCCTATTTAATCTTATTTTGTTATATTTCTCCCTCTCCCGTCTCTGGAGGCGTCCGATCTCCCTCAGCCCTCTGCCTCTCCCACCTCAATTAAACACTGAAAACAGAAATAAAACACAGAGACATTCTTTTCTATTTTCATCTTATTTAGCTATATTTCTCCCTCTCCGCTCTCTGGGAGCATCCGACCTCCCGGCCCCACACATACCCCGGAGGTTCGGGTCTCCCCCTCCGTGGAGCCCGCCCGCCCGCCCGGCTCTTTTGGACGACATGTCGACAACTCTTCACCTGCTGCAGCTCTGCAAGTGCCTGCCAGCGCACCCCACTTATTGTTCAGATGTCGAGTGCTGTCAATCATTGCAGCGACGCATGGGCGGTCAGGTCTCTTCTCTCCTTCCTCGAGCTGATTCTACGCGCGCCTCACGGTAGCGCATGTGCGCATCCATTGCGCATATGCGCAAATGCGTCCCCTCGCGCAAAATGTGGCCCCCCATGGAAGATGAGGCCCTACGCACAGCGCGTGTTCTGCGTTTAGGGAGGGGCGGTCCTGGTAAGTACATTTGACTCCTTTAATAACCCAAATTCTATATTTATTCTGTTTTATTTCATATCTGTAGACTGTGCTGCAATATTTTAGCTGATAATTGGAATTTAATATAATTGTGATGATTCTTAAATGTGTCA
>NC_065527.1:1231592-1236278 GCF_006386435.1 Epinephelus moara
TTGTACTGAGCTCAGCCTAGTCTGGGGTTACAAAAGGTCATAGTAAATACCTGCTGCTACAGAATGTATGTGTACTTACATTAACTAATTAATCTTTAAGATTCATAAAGATTTAAAAACATTTCTGAGAGATCTCAGGTGGTTTCTGCTGATAATGAATAAGATATTCATCATTATGCAGATGATACTGTACTCTTCTTTACAGCTGCTTCTAAACAAATACTGCGTGATCTTGAAGAGTCATCTGAACTTATTTAAGGTCATTTCAAATTAAGCAGAATTGTAAGGCTGCTTCTGTTTTTGACTCACAGTATCAGATTGTATTCTCACATATTAAGAGGATGGAAACATTTTCATTCAAATAATGTTTTAAACTTGACAAGTTTCAATAGTTTTATATGTGCCTCTCTTCGTGGGTAAAACATTTTACTCACAGATGTTGACAGCTTTTGTTTAGAGTTAACAATTTGTCTTTTACCCACAGATAAGAGCTAACAGTCTGCAGGCGTCACATCTGTCCGAACCTGGAAATATGGTTTCAGAACGATTATAACACAGAATTTTTTTTAATTAATCAAAACTTGTCTTTGTGTAAAACTCAAGAAAAGTATTGTTTTGTGTGTGTGTGTGTGTGTGTGTGTGTGTGTGTGTGTGTGTGTGTGTGTCCTCAGTGAAGTGTATCAGTCTCTGCAGTAGCTTCCAGCTGCAGCAGTCATTTCAGTTTCTGTTCAGTCTGACTGAGGGAGGTTTTTATATGATGCTTTTTCACTGTGTGAACGGGGTCCCGTAATGGCCATGCTGACAGTAGTAAACTCCTGAATCTTCAGCCTGAACTCCTCTGATGGTCAGAGTGAAGTCAGCTCCAGATCCACTTCCACTAAAACGATCTGAAACTCCAGACTGACGGTGTGCAGCTCCGTAAATCAGGAGTTTAGGAGCTTCTCCAGGTTTTTGAAAGTACCAGTTGAGGTAACCCCCCACATTTACACTGGTGTTACAACTGACAGAGACAGTCCGAGAGACAGGGGGTTGACTCACGATGATTTCTCCTGATGAATCTGAAAACATGACAAAGAGGAGAAGGGTTATTGAGACAGATCCAGCTTGGAGAAAGATGATCAACATCCAAACAGAAGAGTCTCATTTCTTTAACATGGAGAATAGATGGAAGAAGGTAAATGCTGCTTGTTTCAGTGTTTCTCCATCAGAGCAGAACATCATTGTGGTGAACCTGGTTGCATCCTGAAGCAAAGTTTTCAGACAGAAGAGAGTCTCACCCTGAACAAGGAGCCCCAGGGTGGCCAGCAGTAGAATCAGTGACATCATCATTGTGCTGCCGGCGTGTCAGTGGTTGTGAAAGGCCTGGACAGCCACTGATCAACACTGGCCTCTTAACGGCTGGGAGCAGAGAGGCAGGACACATATGCAAACACACAGAGTCAGTCAACTGGAGCTGTCCTCAACATATCAGGCTGTTTCCTCTTCACTGCTGGGACAGCTGACTGTTTACATCATCCTCATGGAGATTAACACAAACTCAGGTGGTTGTAGAATAATTGTCAAGTAATATTTTAGGTAAATTATTGCTGGTTAAAACACATTCAGATGGCTTCAGAAGTAATTAGTAACCATATTAATTAATATGATTTAATTTACATTAAATCCAAAATGGGTCTTCACCCTTTAAAAGTGGAAAATGATGTCAGTGTTTTAACTTTGTCTCATAAAATACACTATAAATGTGGAACTCTGATTAATACTTAAATTAATAACTACAACCAAAGTTACCAAAGTTAGTCAAAGGAAACTTGTAGAGCCCTCCATTGTTGTCCTTATGGATTTAGCTGCTCACTGTTTACTTACTTTAATGCTCCTTTGTTATATGGTACGTTAGCTGGCAGGCTTTTTTTGCTGCTAAATGTGTTTAGCAGGAATCTTCAGGCAGGCCCTCGCTTCTCTTCTGCTGTGAACAAAGAGCAACATGGTGTTCATCTAGTCAATAAACATGGTTGATTGTTCTGTTCATTATCAGGTTTTGAAAGTAAACACAAAATATTTCAGCAGCTGAAAAGCAAAAAGACCAAAGTTCTCATAGTTGGAGCAACTTAGACTCTCAGACACTCAATGCAGAGGACAGTGCTGGTGATCTTGGTGTGCTGTTTGAGTCCAAACCTAATGTGACTTCTTCCACACTATGTTCAGTGACATGTACTGTATGACATGTGACATTGAATGCATTGTGTTTATGACAGTGTAAGTATTTCTGCCTCGAGAAGGATTTGTTGCATTACAGCTAAGAAGCTTCAAATGGGATTTAATGTGATGTGTGGACACTGATGTTTCACATGTTGTGACGTTGGTTTGTGTCTCTACATCAGTGGAGCTGACTCTGCTGTTGTTGTGAGTTTAATGGTCTGATTGGGCTTCTTCACTGAAACTGTTCCCTTCATCTGAGGAAACTTTCAGCTGCTTGAGGTGGACTGATTGAACATCAGGAGGAAAACTGCTGGACACACAATGAACACTAGAAATGATCTGTGTGTGTGTGTGTGTGTGTGTGTGTGTCCTCAGTGAAGTGTATCAGTCTCTGCAGTAGCTTCCAGCTGCAGCAGTCACTTCAGTTTCTGTTCAGTCTGACTGAGGGAGGTTTTTGTACGACGCTTTTTCACTGTGTGAACACACTCTGACTGTTGATGACATGATAACTCTGACAGTAGTAAACTGCTGCATCTTCAGTCTGAACTCCACTGATGGTCAGAGTGAAGTCAACTCCATTTCCTGCTCCACTTCCACTGAATCTGGAGGAGATTCCAGAAAATCTGTCTGATGTTCTGTAGATCAGAAGTTTGGGAGCTTCTCCAGTTTTCTGTTGGTACCAGGCCAGGTAATACTGTGATCCAGAGTACTGAGCAACTTTTGGATTGGCCTTACAGTCAATAGAAACAGTTTGACCCAGCTGCACTGATTTGGCTGCTGGTTGAGTCAAGACAACATTTTGTCCAACAGACCCTGAGGAGAGAGAAGAAACACTGGATATGAGATGGTGAGGTGAAACTCAGCTACACTCCAAATGATTTTCACATGATAGAGAAATGATGTTCCTCACCCTGAGTGAAGCAGAGGAGAGTCCAGATGATGACGGAGGTCAAAGTCATGTTTTTGATGAAGAGGAGGATTTCTGTGGCTTCTGTTGTCATGAAGGACAGCTGTCAGTCATCCAGTGTTCAACTCTCAGGACTATAAACTCTCCCAGAGCACTGGAGCATGGTGCTGCTGATGCAAAGTGGCTCTCTATGGAAATACTCTGACTGACTCCAACAGGGACTTGGATTACTCTGATGATGCTGTTTATCAATGGATCAATACATTTATCAGAGGATTGATCAGGAATGTGTCACTCATCATTTACATGTGGATTTGCTTTGAGTTTGATGAGCAAATTTATACCTGAATATTTTATGAATTTCCTCTAATTCAATACCAAACAAATCAACTTCACAGTGCGACAATTTTACTTCTGAGCAAAATTCCTGTTTATCAGTTATCATAATCTACAATAAACATGAGTTCATAATAATCATTTATATCTGTCAAAATTTATTGGAGAGTTTTTCTGTAGAAATTTTAATTTGTTTTACCTGAAGAGAAATTATTATTGCTTGTAGATGTTAAACATTTCAGAAAACTAAATGTTAAATACATAGTCATATTTGTGAATAAGTTTCAAACATTACAAGCAGTTACTTAATAAACTGGGTAAACTGGGAATGTGTTTGGTGAGTGTGTTTGTGTCAAAGTCAGAGAGCCGTGTCTCTGTACAGTCAGAGGTTTTTGTACGGCGGCTCAATCAGTTTGTATCACTGTGGTACACGTTCGGTGGAGGAACCAGACTGGATGTTAACTGTAAGTACATTTGACTCCTTTAATAACCCAAATTCTATATTTATTCTGTTTTATTTCATATCTGTAGACTGTGCAGCAATATTTTAGCTGATAATTGGAGTTTAATATAATTGTGATGATTCTTAAATGTGTCACATAATGTCCTCAAACAGACTCAATTCTTCTTCAGTTCAATATTTTGTTTCACTAGAATTTGAATTGAAACAGTTTATAAATATTAAGTTTCCACAAATGATTCTGTCAGATGGAAATAATGTGAAACTTTCAGCCCAACTACTGGGGCAAACATTCTCATAGGTTTTATTGATCTTTCTCAAACACTGACAATCTTCACACAATGCATGTCATGAAAGAATATCTTCAAAGATGCCTGTTGTTTAAACAACATGCTGTATGAGTAGGATTGATTTGATGAGTTTAATATGTAATTAAGTTGTTACAATGTTCACTTTGAACCAACAAAGCCAGCACACACCATCAAGGTCTTTTCTGTTTTAGACCAGTTATTTGTTAAGACACCTTACAATAATGTAAACCATTTTTTAGATTAGACAGAGGCAGATTAAATGTGAATACAACCATTTTTTAGATTAGACAGAGGCAGATTAAATGTGAATACATCAGAGGAACAAAATGCCACGTCCAACTTTTTATCTTTAGTTCTGAAACCTGTCTGTTGCTATGGTTCAGCAGTGATGCCTGTCTGTTGCCATGGTTACTGAGCTCAAAGAGGGAAGTGAAACGTTAACGACCAGTTTCATCCAATCTGAGGACGACCAATAG
>NC_065527.1:1238338-1244187 GCF_006386435.1 Epinephelus moara
AAGATTTAAAATAAATAATATTTACAGTTTTAGTGTTCATGTGTTGTCATACTCTATGAATTAAACTTATCAAAGGATTGAAATTATTATTCAACAGAGTTTAGCTTTGATGTGCAGCAGAATGTTAAAAGCCTTAATAAATAAAATATACATAGTGTTTTATATACAGTATATTAAGATTATAAATGTTGTAAGTGAATTATTCTTAACTAGATTTTTTTTCTGAGTAAAACTTGTGTTGTTTTAGTTTCAGTGCAGCTGTTGAGTCAGATCAGTTCCTCTCCAGCCGAGGCAGGTTTTTGTACGACGTTGTATCACTGTGTGAACGGGAAGCTGTTACTTTGCTGACAGTAGTAAACTGTGAACGGGAAGCTGTTACTTTGCTGACAGTAGTAAACTCCTGAATCTTCAGCCTGAACTCCTCTGATGGTCAGAGTGAAGTCAGTCCCAGATCCACTTCCACTAAAACGATCTGAAACTCCAGACTGACGATTTGTAGCTGAATATATCAGGAGTTTAGGAGCTCCTCCAGGTTTCTGAAGGTACCAGTGGAGCCATTTCTTGCCACATCCTTCAACGCCTGAACTGGCTGAACACCTGATGGAGACAGTTTGTCCTGGAGCAACAGACTGAGATCCAGGAGACTGAGTCAGGATGATTTCTCCTGATGAATCTGAAAACATGACAAAGAGGAGAAGGGTTATTGAGACAGATCCAGCTTGGAGAAAGATGATCAACACCCAAACAGAAGAGTCTCATTTCTTTAACATGGAGAATAGATGGAAGAAGGTAAATGCTGCTTGTTTCAGTGTTTCTCCATCAGAGCAGAACATCATTGTGGTGAACCTGGTTGCATCCTGAAGCAAAGTTTTCAGACAGAAGAGAGTCTCACCCTGAACAAGGAGCCCCAGGGTGGCCAGCAGCAGAATCAGTGACATCATCATTGTGCTGCCGGCGTGTCAGTGGCTCTGAAAGGCCTGGACAGCCACTGATCAACACTGGCCTCTTAACGGCTGGGAGCAGAGAGGCAGGACACATATGCAAACACACAGAGTCAGTCAACTGGAGCTGTCCTCAACATATCAGGCTGTTTCCTCTTCAGTACTGGGAGTATTGCCCCTAATATCTACATGGTAGTATGGCCTTTTTGACAATGATTTATTTTATGTCCTCCAAGCTGATAGTAAAGCAGATATAACTCTGTTATGGGACATTTTATGTCTCATTAAACTGAACCTTTGAAATATTTAATCAAGACTCATACTTTGTTTTGGTCGACAACAGAGTGTATAAAGAGTGATGTGAAAGGCCCCAGTCTATAAAAAGATTTATATGTAAATGCAGATGGTTTTTGAATGAAGTTTACAGTAATTCATATACTGTTTACACAGTGAATCTAATGTTGAAATAACAGAGGTAAAAAAAGACAAATAGATCCTAAAAAGACAGGAAGACATGTTCATCAAGTAAGACATGAGAAGATGATTCCAAATTTCTAAATTACATTTTGATTTTCTTACGTAATGAAAATATTTTGTTGAAACTACTTTATCTCAGTTCAGTGGAATGTGGATTAAGAACAAAATACTTGATGTACATTTAAAATGCGTTTGAAAGAAGTCAGACAAGCTGCACAATGTTCTGATCTGACTGTTCTTTACTTATGAAGGGACTGTTCTTTACTTGTCAGGGGAGGAGGGTGGTTGGTTGATTTTTATTTTATTTATTTATTTTATTTTGATCCCCCCTATGTTCATCACTCATTGATGCTGTTTTTGAAGTATGAATAAGTCAATAAGTAATTTATTCCATTGAAATATCAGTGATGTATTATAGAAAAGTGATTTATCTTTTTATAAATGACAAAAGGCACATCTGCCTCAGTTTTGCTGTGGTATCCTGATACTACTCAGAACCATGATACTTTCACTGGTATCGTACCGTGGGTCCCAATTTTGGTACCGTGACAACACTAGATGTCACCACCATTCCATTCGGAGTCGTGCAGTGAGGCGGCTCGGGTTTCGCTTAAAAAAGTGTTCTCCCACTTTTGGGAGTGGGGGAACACTGCTCTCTCAGAGGCCCAAAGGTGTTCCCCTACTTCTAATTTTACAAATTAAGCACTGGTTATTAGTTTGGATAAGTCTGCAAAGATATTGTCACTGCCATTGGTTTGCCTGATATTAAAATAAGATGGAGCTAGCTAGCTGTGCGCGTGCGTGCATGCATAATTGAGGTACAATTCTTAGAAATGTTTTAGCTTAATATTTGTACAACCACCGTCATTACAGTAAATTAAATCTGTAGTCATTTAATACTCACAGGCTTACATTCAGCAGGCCTATATTTGGTGCTAGAGTGATGCTATGTCATATGAAACATTAACCATGAAAATTAACCATGTCATGTTAGCTTGTCAGTAAGGGGGGGTAAATAGTGCTCCAAATTTAGGCTAACATTTAGCATGGAAAACAGGGCACAAGCAAGGGGTCCCTTGTTCTCATACTTCAAGATACCTGATTGAAAATGTTTTCGTATGATAAGCGTGACCCCTTTACAGACACATCCACTTCACTCTAATCCCTTGCAGTTTTGTGCAAAATCCACGCGGTTATTTTGCGTGTGGTATTTATGTAATTTCGCCTATTCTATTTTATTATTCCTGCATATTGGGGTCCTTAAACAGTCTTACAGTTGGATAAATTGGGGCTGACTGGAAAGCTGTGACTCTTGTGGAGTCAGTGAGCCCCATGTATTCATGTGTGTGCCATGTGTTTACACTCTTGCCTCATAATAGGCATATCACTGCAGTAATTTTACTGTATAAGGTGAGCTGTTTTAGATATTTTATACAGGTGAATTGAATCAAATACCTGCTTTTGACGATGAAATAAAACATCCATCGGTTAAAAGTAATTAATACTCTGAGTAGTTTTTGAGAAGAGTACTTTGTACTTTTACTTAAGTATTTTTTAAACACCAGTACTTTTACTTGTAATTGAGTACAATTTAAGCAATGTAACAGTACTTTTACTTGAGTACAAATTTTCAGTACTGTTTCCACCTCTTCCCGGCACGTAGGTGGCATGGCATTCATCAAATAACCAAACTCAGAGGCAGCAGAGACTCACCAACAGCATGTGGTCCCATGCTGGCTGATGAACTGAACCCCTTCTTTGCCTGCTTTGAGAGAAGGCCGGACAACAAGCATCATCCCCACTGGACTCTACTGAAGGCTTCCTTATCCTCCAGACACAAGAGGTTAAGTGGGTCCTGAGAACTGTGAATGCCAAGAAGGCAGCTGGACCAGTTGGGATCCCAGGACGAGCTCTCCGGAACTGCGCACAGGAGCTCGCAGAGGTTTTTACCGATATCTTTAACCTCTCACTGGCACACACTACTGTACCAGCCTGCATGAAAACAGCCACCATCACCCCAGTGCCCAAGCAGTCCTACATCACCTCCTTGAATGATTGTAGACCAGTGGCACTCACACCCATCATATCCAAGTGCTTTGAAAGACTCCTCCTGGGACACATCAAGTACCCCCCTGGGCCTCCACGTCAGTGAGGACCTCAAGTGGTCTGTCAACTCTGCTGCTCTGGTCAAGAAGGCCCAACAAAGACTTTAGTTCCTCAGAACCCTGAGGAATGGATGCATTTGTACAGCCGCCTTTTTAGTCATCCAACCACTCAAAGTGCTTTTTACACTATGGGCTCTAGTTTCCCGGCGCAGCGCAGGGTGGCGAACCCCACGCAGAGCTAGTTTCGAGCAGCGCAACCCGACGCGCGCTCAGTTTGGTAGTTTGGCAGACTGAGGTGCGCTGAGATGGGTGTGGCGGCGCAGCAGGGGGAGGTGTCGACAGATGCAGCTTGGTGCAGTGACAGTTTCGTGCCAAAAGGCTTCGCCGAAGGTGCGCTAAAAGCTCGCCATCTGAAGCCAGGTCTACTGTCAACGCAGGGGGAGCGCATCCGGTGTAAGCCGAAGTTTTGCTGACCGGCGGACAGTGCGCACACGTCACCAAAACCTCACAGGCAGGTTTCCAGAATATCAGGCACATTAACGATGCAATAAATACCCAAAAAACCACTATTCAATGCAACTATCTGCAATCAGCACATAAATGTATCTCTATATCGACTGTCCCGTCACATCTGATGTCAGATCAAAGGGGATTGGCACCGTTTGGCACGTTTGGCACGCGTAATGGAAACCCAACCTGATTTGATTAACACAGCTGCAAACTAATGAGTTCACATCCCTCTCAGCCAACCACAAACAGCCACAGCATCAGATAGGGAGTATATATTCAGCATCTGTCATCTTAGAAAAGTCAAAAGAAAAGAAACAGAGTGAGACTGCGAGAGAGAAAGAGAGAGTGCACGCGCACGAGAGAAACGCAACATTGATTTACAATTGTGGTGACCTCTTCCCAGGCTACCTTTGCATCATCAGCCCGTGGAGGTCTGCTCGCAGGTGTGCCAAACTTGCAAAATCCGCCTGGCCACACCCAGTTGGCGTAGCGCAGGTGCGCAGCGCAGGTGCGCAGCGCCTCCACCGCGCCCAGTCTGCGAAACTAGAGCCCTACGAGTCACATTCACCCATTCACACACACATTCATACACTAGTGGCTACCATACAAGGTGCCACCTGCTACTCAGTTTTAATACACTCACACACTGATGGAACAGCCATCGGGAGCAATTTGGGGTTCAGTATCTTGCTCAAGGATACTTCGACATGTAGACTGGAGGAGCCGGGGATCAAAGCGCTGATCTTTCGATTGGTGGACAACCCGCTCTACCTCTGAGCCACAGCCGCCCCAGGAAGGCCCACCTCTCTGCCAGACTGCTGAAGTCTTTCTACCATTGCACAGTAGAAAGCATACAGACATACTGCATCACAGTCTGGTATGGAAACTGCTCGGCAGCTGACAGAGCGGCACTGCAGGGGATCATAAAAACTGCACAGAAGATCATTGGTCTCCCACTGCCCCCCCTTGAGGACACCTACAAGTCTCGCTGCTACAGCAGAGCCCACAACATAACTAAGGACAGCACCCCACCCTTTCATGAACTGTTTGCAATATTGCCACCTGGAAGACGCTACAGAGCCTTAAGGACTCGTACTTCCAGACTCTGAAACAGCTTCTACCCAACAGCCATCTACGAACCGAACTCCCACCCCCTCCCACAGCCACGTCATCAGTGACATTATATTAATAACAAACACACTGCTCTTTGCTCTGTTTTTATGTACTTCAATTTTATACTATGTAGGTTACTTATCTACTGCTCTTTTTATAGGCTACTTATCCTGCTGGTGTTTTTTAAATGTGTATGTGTGTCTGCTTGTGTGCATGAAAGAACATAGTTCTCCTTAAGCAGAAACAACACATTTCGTTGTATGCTACATGCAGTGACAAAGGTGACCTCCTCGTCTTTCTACCTTTTACTTTTACAATGTCCACTGGTGAGTGTGAGAATCTATAGGTCTGAAGAATGATAAAAGACTGTACATCAGAACTGATAAGACATGATTCTGCATCTGCAGCTCTCAAAAGACAGATTTGGAGGAAAAATTGTTTTGTGTGTCCACAGCTGAAAATATAGTTTTAGAAAACGAAAACTGCAGAGATGCGGAACGAAAGAGTTAAACCATTTTCAGATATTATGAAGACTATTATATTGATTATTGTTCATGTTGTAGTATCTTTGTCAACAAGTAAAGACAGAATGACTTTGGTTTTGTATTTCTGTGTGTGTGTGTGTGTGTGTGTGTGTGTGTGTGTGTGTGTGTGTGTGTGTGTGTGTGTGTGTGTGTGTGTGTGTGTGTGTCCTCAGTGAAGT
>NC_065527.1:1253046-1263183 GCF_006386435.1 Epinephelus moara
AGCTGTGTGGTCCCTGTCCTCTAAGCTGATTGGTGTCTCCTAGGTGATGTCCGTCCCACCCTGACGGTGCTGCCCCCCTCCAGAGAGGAGCTGCAGCAGGGGAAGGCCACGCTCATGTGCCTGGCCAACAAGGGCTTCCCCTCAGACTGGAGTCTGGCCTGGAAGGTGGACGGCAGAAGCAGCAGCAGCAGCAGCTGGGAGGAGAGCAGGAGCCCCGGGGTGCTGGAGAAGGACGGCCACTACAGCTGGAGCAGCACCCTGAGGCTCCCTGCAGACCAGTGGGGGAAGGTGGGCTCTGTGACCTGTGAGGCCACCCAGGGCTCCCAGACTCCGCTCTCAGAGACACTGAGGAGAGACCAGTGTTCCCAGTCCTGACCTGACTCACTGGGACTCTGCTACTGGTTTTACTCTGCTACTGCTCTCACTCTGCCGACCTCTCTTATTCTATCCATCAGTCAATGTTTCAACATTAACACTTTGCTGCTTGTGTTGATGGTTTCAACATTTTAAATCAATAAAGACTTTATCACGCGTTTATCAGTCTGGTGCTTTTTGACTTCATTAATGTGCTGTACATTATATATCAGGAACATGAGTCTGATTAATGCACAAATGTCACAACAGAAACAAGTCAGTTTTCCAGGATATCTTTAATGAAATGTTCGAAAAATGTACTCTGTATTCATCCTGTACAGGAAATAAAGACCAGTACTGGATGAGCTGGTATATCCCTCAGAGTCATGTACCACTTTAAGCTAATAAGGTGTTCACGCTGCTCTGGTTTGCTAGCCACCGTCACTGCGCCCTGCACACCACCTTAATTTGGTAAAGTGCTATCTCATATATGGAAGACGTGGTTTTTGTTTAAAAATCGCCAGAATTACACCATTTATCACAACCAGAAACTGTAAACTAAAAAATTAAAACAGTAACAATAATAATGATAATGATGATGATAATAATTATTATTAGTAGTAGTGTGGTCATTATTAGTATTATTATTATTATTAGTATATAATTCATTTTAGAAATACAAACAAAAATATTTTTTGATTTTTTTTAAAGAAAACAATGGTTTTCTGAGTTACTACAATTTCTAAAATTATACCATTTATCACAATCAGAAACTGTAAATTTCGAAATTATTTTTATTAAATAAAAAAATAATAAAATAATAAAAATTATTTTTATTATCAGTTACTTACTTAAAGAAAACTATACTACTTATCTCAGCCAGGAACTGTAACATAAATAAATAAATAATAATGATTATTATTATCATTATTATTATTGAGCTTAAAATAGTGATATTTTATTAAAATCCCTTTTTTTCTACGTCAGTTACAATTCATCCAAAAAGGCTTTTTTAACTCCAGGATTTCATCTTCAACTTTTAACTTTCAAACATCAAAGGGTGAGTTATAAAAATCTAACAACTCATTTATGATGGAGGGAGGCTCACACCACAGCCACTCCCTCCTCTGATAGATACAGAAGTATTGAGAAATGTTCTGAAGCTTTTGTTTCCAAGTTGAAGAATGAACTAGGCTATTTGAATCATTACTTTTCCTGCAGTTTTTCACAGAAAGAACGTAAAATGTCTGGACTTTTATTTTGAAGGAGAGCAGCTGAGCTGCCCCGGAAGCTCTATTCTTTCCTGTGGCTAACTTGACAGTGTTTGAACAAGATGGCGTCGAGCAGAAACGTCTGTTAGCAGAGTGTCTTTGTTGTGTTTTTAAAGTGTGAAGATGTGTAAAGTCCAAATGCTGAGAGCGTTGGTGAAGCAGCGACTAACTGCGGCTGCTGAAGAGATATTTGGGCTGTTTGAAAGAACGATAGCAGAGTACGAGGAGCAACTTTGTCGCTCAAAAGAGGAGAACGAGCGACAACGGAAACTACTGGACGCTGTTTACAACCCTCAGCTCAGGTTACACAGAGCAGGTTAGTGTCTTCTTCTTCTGTGGTTATAAACACAGAGCAGGTTAGTGTCTTCTTCTTCTGTGGTTATAAACACAGAGCAGGTTAGTGTCTTCTTCTTCTGTGGTTATAAACAGAGCAGGTTAGTGTCTTCTTCTGTGGTTATAAACACAGAGCAGGTTAGTGTCTTCTTCTTCTGTTGTTATAAACACAGAGCAGGTTAGTGTCTTCTTCTGTGGTTATAAACACAGAGCAGGTTAGTGTCTTCTGTGGTTATAAACAGAGCAGGTTAGTGTCTTCTTCTTCTGTGGTTATAAACACAGAGCGGGTTAGTGTCTTCTTCTGTGGTTATAAACACAGAGCAGGTTAGTGTCTTCTTCTTCTGTGGTTATAAACACAGAGCAGGTTAGTGTCTTCTTTTGTGGTTATAAACACAGAAGAGGTTAGTGTCTTCTTCTTCTGTGGTTATAAACACAGAGCAGGTTAGTGTCTTCTTCCTCTGTGGTTATAAACACAGAACAGGTTAGTGTCTTCTTCTTCTGTGGTTATAAACACAGAGCAGGTTAGTGTCTTCTTCTGTGGTTATAAACACAGAGCAGGCCTGCGTTCCAAATCGCATACTTCTACTATATACTATTAGTATGTACTGCAGCTGCCCTTAAAAAGTATGTAGTGTAGTATGCAGTATGCATACTATTGAGAAACACTACATCTGCCATCACATCGCTCCCTGAACTCCGACCCTCTTGCTCACTTCTGCCGCCGTCTGTATTTGAATATTTTGTTTTGTTGTACTTCGGAGATGCAGCAAATCTCCTCTGGTCGAGCCAGAGTCGTGCATGCATACCATACAAAACCTTACCATAGCCAAGCCTGTGTTCAGTGTCAGAAATTAGCAAGGGCCACGGGCCATTTGGCCCGTAATTTATCCAAGAATGCCCCCAAAAGCCATGTTCCGGGGGCCAAAATTGCCCCCAAGTTTTCGAAACAACTATATGTATTTATATTTTTAACGGTATTAAAATCTGACATTAAAGTATAATTTTATTTTCATTAAATTAATTTACTGTCACGTCTACAACTCATTTTCCAGACATAATCAACGAGATTGCACTGATTACGTGAGAGTAATCTGACAGAGAAGGGGAGGGGGCTTTGCTGTACCATAAGTATAAATTAACCATTTCTTGGGTGATCTGTGTCTACACAATGACAAATTAATGAAAAATTAAGGTAGAATGAATGTTAAATTTTAAATTAACTTACTTCCAGGATTGCATCTAAGGAATTTATAGTAATTTGGCCTTTTTAACAGTAAAAGTAACTGTAATGTGGTGAAACATTAGTACTGCTATCAGTAGATTAATGGTTAAATCATCACATTTAAACTGGTTGAATTATAGGAAATCTGAGTGATATTTTGCAACCATAACTTTATGTAACCCATTATTTATTTCATTTATAGTGGTTTCTACTGAAGAGTGAAGACACTATCTTAGTTGGTTTTGCTTTTCATGTGCTTATTGTTAGAACATAATTACAATTTTTTGATGGCCCCCAAACATTTTGAAAATGCCCCCATTTTTTAGACCGTGGGGGCCAAAATTGCCCCCAAAATATTTTGTTAATTTCATACCCTGCCTGTGTTATTGTTTTTTCTTTTTAAATAGTATGGTGTTATTAATTAATTAAGTGGCAAGATGGTATTCATTTCATTTATGGAAGGATATTTATTTTCCCAGTTTCCACTACGTCATATTAAACACCGACTAATAATCAGTCATGACTTGTGTATTGTTTCATGTAATCCATGCTTCACTTTGTCCCAGTTTCACATCTAACCTTGAAGTCATGTCAACAGTTACACTGTTACAGTGCCCTGTCATCAATTATTCAACAGTCAGTACACAGTATATTGACTGCGTTATAATGAAACACAAGAATAGATAGATGAGTTGAGTGAAAAATATATTTATTCTGGCAAAACCATAAATCAAACTGTTTCTAAAAGGAAACATAAAAACATCGGCTATGTAAAAAAGTTTCATGAAGGAAACAAAAGAAATCAACTGTGTTGATTAAAAGATTCTTAAAGGAAACTGCTAAACTCCTCTCCTCTCTCACCCTAGCCTCCTCCTCCTCTCTCACCCTAGCCTCCTCCTCTCTCCTCTCTCCTCTCTCCTCCTGGCCTCCTCCTCTCTCCTCTCCTCTAGCCTCTTCATATCTTTGGTCCTCCTTCTCCTGCTGCTCACGCTCTCGCATAGCCTCCTTTTCCTCCATCTCCCATAAATAATTAAAGACGTCGCCCTCCTCCCTCCCTCTCTTTCTTGGCCGTGGCCTCTGGCACTCATCCTCCAGCACTGCTGGATTAGAGACAGAGGGAGGAGAGACAGCAACAGCGGCCTGGCCTGCTGAACTAATGAGCAGTGGTATGGGCTGATGGATGGCTTGCCCCCCAAAGCTGCATCCATCAGCCCATACCACTTCCAGGTGGCTGCTGTTGTCTCTCCTCCCTCTGTACTGACGCCTGTCCTAGGACACTTCAGATCTTGCAAAAACAAGAGAATTCATGTTACTAAAACATAGTAAATAATAATCAAAGGCAAACACAGAACCCTGTAACTGACCTTGTACTTCTGCTTCAGGTTTTCCCACTTCTTGACCCAGGCAGGCTGGACCTTCCCCTGCAGGTCATTTTCTACTACAGACATCCTAAGAGGACAGGGAACCCAACAAGATTAAAGATGTATATTGTCACTCCGATTATACTTCTCATTATATATTTTTAAAGGGATAGTGCACCCAAAAATGAAAATTCAGCCATTATCTACTCACCCATATGCCGAGGGAGGCTCAGGTGAAGTTTTAGAGTCCTCACAACACTTGCAGAGATCCAAGGGGAGAGGAGGTAGCAACACAACTCCACCTAATGGAGGCTGACGGCGCCCCAGATTCAAACGTCCAAAAACACATAATTGAAACCACAAAATATCTCCATACTGCTCGTCCGTAGTGATCCAAGTGTCCTGAAGCCCCGACATAAAAAGTTGTTTGGAGAAACCTCATTTGAACTCTGTTTTTAGCCTCATTGTAGCCTGTAGCTCTGACTGCCTCTCTGTGCTCCGCGCTCACGTGTGTGCGCTTGGGCGCTCACGACCAGCGAAAGCACGTGAACACACATGAAGGCGGTGCCCATGGCTCACAGTCTCGCGCAAGCGCACACGTCAGCGCAGTGCACACAGAGGCAGTTAGAACTACAGGCTACAATGAGGCTAAAAACAGAGTTCACGTTTGTTGTTGTTTTTTCTGCGACTAAGCGACCAATGAAATCCTGCCAACCAATGACCTTTGTGTGATTTTGTTTGTGTTATAATGTGACTTTGGTGTGTTAAAGAGTTAGTCTGGATTCAACAGTCACATAATAACAGGAGCTGTCAAAATAACGCCTTAATTTTGATTAATTAAAAAACTAACACTGATTAATGGCGTTCCGTGGTGCCCTCTGACCTGGTGCGTCATCATGAAGGCCACATGATGGAGGCAGATGAGACGACGCTGCTCGGCCCTGCGAACAGAACAGTCACATTTAAAAAACACCCAGATGGAGCTGTTGATAGGAGCAGCGTCAGTAACTTTTATACCATCAGAGAACTGAAAGCCTGAAATATCACCTCAACACAAAACATTTAGCCGTGTAAGAAAATAATGAAGGAGTTAAAGTGCGACAGAATGTGCCTAAAGCATCAAAAGTAAAAGTACTCATGACTCAGAGTGGCTGCTGTCACATCTGGTCGCACCAGAGCGGAGATGATCCACTGTTGCATTTTAGTTTTGGTTCCTGGCTGTTATTAGACTGCAGATCAGAGGCATGTTATGAATAATGACCAACACAGAGACGTCTTGTCCAGTCATGATTCAGGGCTTCATACTGTGTGTTTCTGTCCTTCACTGTCTCCCTACAGTCCAGCAGCTGATGATGGTTAAAGAAGAGGTTCCCCCTGAGCAGCAGGAGTGGAGCTCCAGTGTGGACCAGGAGGACCCAGAGCCCCCACATGTTAAAGAGGAAGAGGAGGAACTGTGGAGCAGTCAGGAGGGAGAGCAGCTTCAAGGGCTGGAGGAGGCTGATATCACCAAGTTCACATTCACTCCTGTCCCTGTGAAGAGTGAAGATGATGAAGAGGAACCTCAGTCCTCACAGCTTCATCAAACACAAGCTGATGGAGAGGACTGGAGGAGCAGAGACCATTCTGAAGCTGAGACTGATGACAGCAACGACTGGAGGGAGACCAGAGAACCTCAGTCAGGTGTTGATGAAGTACCTGTCGGCGATATGGAATGTAATAATGAAATAGCTTCAGTTAGCTTATCTGAATGTGCAAGAAGTTTCGACCACGAAGGAGCTCTGCAGGACGACCCTGGAGTCCACATGGGGGAGAAACCCTTCAGTGGCTCAGATTGTGGTCAATCATTCACTTGGAAGGACCATTTGACTCAACACTTGGTTGTCCACACGGGGGAGAAACCATATAGTTGTTCTTTTTGTAGCAAAACATTCACACTAAGGAAAGACTTGAAGCGACACTTGGTTGTCCACACGGGGGAGAAACCATTTCATTGTTCAGTTTGTAGTAAAACATTTTCACAAAAGCAAAGTTTGGATCGACACTCGCGTCTCCACACGGGGGAGAGACCATTTAGTTGTCCATACTGTGAGAAAACATTCACTCAAACGAGCCATTTGAGACGACACTTGGCTGTCCACACGGGGGAGAAACCATTTAGTTGTCCAGTTTGCAATAAAACATTTTCAGTAAAGGAAGATTTAAGGCGACACTCAGTCGTCCACACGGGGGAGAGACCGTTTCAGTGCTTGGATTGCGGCAAAACATTCACACAAAGGGCCAATTTAAGAAAACACTTGGTCGTCCACACGGGGGAGAGACCGTTTAGCTGCTCAGTTTGTGGGAAAAAGTTCGCACAAGATTTCCATTTGAGGCGACACGCGGTCGTCCATGCAGAGGAGAAACCGTTTACTTGTAGCGTTTGTAATAAAAGTTTCACCCGGCTCTATTCGATGAACAAACACGAGTGTGTTGGTGTGGCAGAAATAAGCGAAGTTTCAGAGACGATTGGTGGGCCGGTTTTTCACGGCAGTATTGAAGTACAGAGGGAGACACTTGGCTCAACACTGATCGACTGAAAACTGTCAGAAAGACTCCAAAATAACTATTTTCAGCCAAGATGAAGGTACACAGACATTTAGATTCTCTTTGACGTGGTATTTATTCATTTTTCTGGGGCACTGTGCTGTTAGATATTCATTCATTCATTTTCTGAAACCGCTTATCCTGTTAGAGTTCGTGGTAGGGCTGGGCTGGCTCCTGGTGTTTTCTGGCTGAACGGTGATACACGATATATATCTCCATATTTTCAGCTGTAAACTGATCCACAGCTAAAGTCCCTGTTGTTTCTGCTGCATGTGTTTTTCCACAGCAGGGCAGGTAAAAGAAGTTTACCTGTTGGAGGTGAGCTGTTTGCAGAGGTGCAGTAAGAGCCTGTTGGCTGCAGCTCTTCATCATCATCATCATCATCATCATGATCTCACTGTGGCTGTTTCTGCTTTCACTTTCCTCCCTGCTGTGTTATTACACTTGTCTTAAAGGGATAGTGCACCCAAAAATGAAAATTCAGCCATTATCTACTCACCCATATGCCGAGGGAGGCTCAGGTGAAGTTTTAGAGTCCTCACATCACTTGCAGAGATCCAAGGGGAGAGGAGGTAGCAACACAACTCCACCTAATGGAGGCTGATGGCGCCCCAGATTCAAACGTCCAAAAACACATCATTGAAACCACAAAAGATCTCCATACTGCTGGTCCGTAGTGATCCAAGTGTAAATGAGGTTTTTCCAAACAGCTTTTTATGTCGGGGCTTCAGGACACTTGGATCACTACGGACGAGCAGTATGGAGATATTTTGTGGTTTCAATTATGTGTTTTTGGACGTTTGAATCTGGGGTATTTTTGGGTGCACTATCCCTTTAATTGAAGGCTAATGAAGTTTCACTAATTTGGTGATAAACAAATTTCATTTCCTGGAGAGTCTTAAAAATAAAAGTCCCCCGTTAGTTTGTTATGTAAAAACTTTTATTGTGAAGCAGCAAAATAAGGAAATGTTGAGTTTTCGAGCAGTAACTTCTCACAACATCTAACACAGCTGATAGTGAACACGAAACAGTCAAATAAATCAGATATGTAAAGTACAAACAGGACGCAGGCGAGAAACTAAACTCCAAACCTCAGAGATTCAGTCAGAAGCTACAGACGTACTGAGAGCTGAACACACAGAGACTTTTAAAGACGCCTGTCTCTCTGGTCTCCTGCAGACAGAGGGGAGGAGAGGCTCAACACACACGGCTTGTTTGAGAGACAGAAACGAGCCGATCGGGTGTTGGCTGCAGCCGGTGAGATGCCACCGCGACCTGCTTGAGTGTGGGCGGCCCAGCGTTTGGACCTTCTCCGGCAAAGGAGTAGGTGCACAGCTCGGCGTGGCACTGTGCATCTAAACTGATACTGAAAGACAAATCTGTGCAGCATGGCTTGACTGGGCGTGGCTAAAAGTTCCAGAGGAAAAGGCCCACGGTTTGTACGTGTGCTACTGCGGTAACTTCATCCATCTCACAGACTGATGCAGCGCAGCTCTGCAACATCCAGACGGGAGGGATGAACACTGGTGTGTGTTATGTGATGCGACTTGATCCTATAGCGATGTAAACGTTGGTGTCTAAGTCTATATCTTGCTTTAAGATATATTGGAATATTGTTAAAAAAAAAAACAGTGTGGGGGGGGGGGGGNTTCTTCTTCTTCTTCTTCTTGTTCTAAATATCTCAGTTCCTGTTTCCTTGTTCTGATGTGTCTGACTTTATTTTAGGATGTGAGTACTTTATCTATTGTCGACACCTTTTTTCTCTCTTTAGTCTAGATTTACTAAATGTTCTGTAACTGTGAAAGTAATCTGTGTAACTTATTTTTTACGATGGATTTTAAGCAGCTCAGAAGTTTTAATCGACTGATTGTTAACTAAAATAAAATTAAACTTCTGATCCTGTAAATCCTAAGCTTCTGTCTCGGAGCAGCTTCTGTATCCAGTTTGACAAACATAAAAAAGGATTTTGATGTTTGGAGGTCGTTGCCACTTTAATTTAAAGGGCTCATTAATGTGATTAAAGTGGGTGTAGTGGCGTCTAGGCCACCTCCTCTGTCGCTCCAGTTTGACGTAGATGGCCTCTGTCAAACTGTCTTCTCTGGCCAAGATGTGATGATTGCTGTCTTTGAAGGAGTGTCCCATCAGCATATTTAAGAAATGTTCCTTATTGATCATAAATTCATCAGTAAAGAGAGAGAATCGCTCAGGGGCCACACAGCCCTGTGCTCACAGTGAGCTTGTCTGACATGTTCCTCCTGACACAGGTGAAGTAAGACAGTCCTCGAGGGTTTTACATAAGCAGCGCCACTTAAATGAAAATACACAGAGATAAACTGGGGAACAAGTGTAACAGAGCAGAACATTAAATGATGGCAAAGTGGTGCAGCAGCGCCCTCTGCTGGCTCAGCAGGATTGTGTGTGTGCTGGTGTGGTTTTGTTAGAAGCCATATTTAAACAGGTCAGGCCTGTTGACATCAGCGACCTGTTAAACAAGGGAGACACGGAAAGTTACAACCACACAACTAAAACATTACAGATCAGATGTAGAACACCTACACACTATGACAGGAACCAACTGACTCATTCGTCCTTGTGCTTATGAGAGCTTTAAAATCAGGCAGAGACCAGTTCACCTAGTTTCAAATCTTTCTGAAGGTTATTCCAGGTCTCATTATTCCTGGGTTTCTTTCCCAGCTCAGTCCGAGCACCAGGAACAGACAACAAAACTAAATCCTGAGATCTCAGACTGTAGCTACAGTCAGATCTCTGTTCAATCCAAGTACAAATATAGGTGAACAAATACCAGAGACTGAGCCTACAAAAGGTCAAAGATGGCCGACCAGCCCTGGAATAAAGCATACAGTGATGAGTGAGGGTGAATCTCAGAGCACTGTGATGTGCAGTGTCTAACATGTACAAACAATGTGCAGATGCATTCATGCACCATAAATAACTATAATCCAGAACCGGTAAACACGTAGCAGCAGCCAGACTCAGAGGAGAAACAGGACTT
>NC_065527.1:1263844-1267181 GCF_006386435.1 Epinephelus moara
GGACTCTAAAACTTCACCTGAGCCTCCCTCGGCATATGGGTGAGTAGATAATGGCTGAATTTTCAGTTTTGGGTGCACTATCCCTTTAATGCACGCGCCAAAAAATATTAGACAATTTCTACAACCAGGCTTCACCTCACCGTCTGCGTCGCCAATTTCCCGTCTCCAAAACATTCGTAAGCAGGGGTCAGAGTGTCTCCCATCAAGTCTGTTTTCATACATAAAAACTTTTGCGTAGGAAGTAGCGTACGCCTCTCTTGGGCCTCGTTTTGTGTGTACGCAGTGTTTACAAATGAGACCCCGAATTGTTACTGAACAGGCCAGAGAGGTGGTGACAGCCAGAGGGAGACGTTCAGACACCACCAGCACCGTGCGACTGCGTCTCCTCTGTTGCTCCATCCTCGTTTCTTTCCTTTGTCATCATGTCGTCATGTCATCCATGACGTGAGTACGTGACATCACGGGGTCTTTATCAACGCTCTTCTTGCCATGATCTGAGTCTCCAGTGTGACGATCCCCTGACCTGACCTCTTCACTGCAGCAGGTAGGCTGCCTGGTGGGCGGACTGATTGTCCTTGTTGGAGCACCTGGGCGCGGTGAGACACGCTCTTCCCTCAGTGCATCGTTTGTTGCTTTGACACTTCACACTTCAGGCAGCACTCATGCAGAGACACACCTGCACCACTGATCCTACTGATCATCACACCCTATCGTTACTTTCCTTTGTTTTTGGGTTTCCTGGGTTTAAAATGATTCTGTCTGTGTCGATGAATGATTCATTATTTTGCCTTCAGACTGCGTCTCCATCTTTTCGTCCTGGTTGTTGAGCCAGGTCGTGACACCAGTCAGAGAGCTGTCGTCCTCAGATCGTTTGCCTGAATCAGGACGCCGTCACTAAAAGAAGGACGTCACCATATTTAACTTGTGCAACATCTCCCGCGATGATCTCTGACACTTTGATCTTGGTTGAATGCTTTTCAAAGAGTGCTCACATTTTTCTCTGCTGATCTGTGTCCAGGCAAAACGCTCCACTGTCCTACACCGAGGAAATCTACAAACAACCGAGGTGACGTCAGGATTCACTGACTCAGGGTGCTTTCACATACAGTCCTTTTTAAACAAACTGAACTCAGTCCTCTTAAAGGGCACCAAAAAGTGGACCAACAGAAAAGGGACTCAGTTCTTTTTGTGTTCACATTGTTGGTTCATTTGAAAGAGGCCGACATAGTTTCATCTGTTTTCTCCCAGGTCAACATCATGTGATCCAGAGGGCAAAGAGCAAAGCGAAGCTGTCGCACCTTTTCTTCACAATGCACAGGTTCAGTGAACCGCACTGCGGACCTGAAGCGGATGATTCGGTTTGCCACATTCACATATGCACAAAAAAATGCTGAGTCACCGCTTTGAGTCCATTTAGAGGGCTGAAAAGGACCAAGTGTGAAAACACTGTAAACGGAAGAACAGTCAGAGGAAAAGCCCTGGTGACACTCAGTCATCAGTTGGCAGTGTTTCTGCTTTCAGCCAGCAGGTGGAGCTGTTTGCTGTGTCTGACAAGTGTTTCCCTCCAACACATTGTCCAGAGAAGACAAGGAGCTGTGGAGTTGAGTCTTGATACGATGCACAGTCTACATTCACTCCTTCAGTCAGGGCTGGACGATAAATCAGGTCTATCACTTAATTTGAATTCACAGTGTGGGACGATGTCTGAAAATTAAAATAGATTTTTACGTTAACTCTTGTAATTATAGTTATTATGGCTCCACTGCTGCACCTGGGCTCCCATAGTTCATAGCAGCCGACAGCCCCCTCTCTTCTGACACCCACGCAGTGGTCTCAACATGGCGGCGTGTGCTAGGCCCCGTCTCTTCAGTCTGGAACTGGTTCAGTTTCGAAGCGTCTCCCATCGAGCAAACCGCTGTCTGCTGTAAAGTTTGTCTTCAGTCTGTGGCGACTACGAGCAGCAGCACGACTGAGTTACTTCAGCATCTCAAACAGAAACCTGCAGCTGAGTGGAGGAGCGTACGAGCTGCAGGCAACATCAGTGGAATCGTTTCCCATAGTATCCCGTATGACGAGACCGGGTCCTGGTGGAAAAACATCACAGATGTCGTCACGTTGCACATCATGAAAGATATGGTGCCCATATATATGCCACAAAGTGTAACAGGATCGACTGCATTGGCACCTTCATCTTACCTGACCTGTAGTCGAGGGCACTGATTGTGTGTGTGTGTGTGTGTGTGTGTGTGTGTGTGGAGGGTATTAAAGCTGCAGGGTGCAAACACTCTCTGTGCTTCTAATCTGCAGGCCGAGGTCTCCCCGACACGCCGCAGCCTGAAGGCAGAGTTGCATGTCCAGAAAGGCCAAAGAGTGATGCGGGTCTCATGTACGTCTGAAGTCAGCCGTCAGAAGCAACAAACGTGCAGCAACAGATGGGGAGATGTTGGGAGAGAGATAGAGTGAGTTATTAGTTACTGTTAATGCCACTTGTTTTGCTTCTGTGTGTTGACAGTATCAGCATGTGATGCTCCTCGCTCAGATATCTGACTAAAAACTTTTTTATTTCATTTTAAATGTGACATGAAAAACTTTGCTACTTTTACAACAGTCATTTTCATCACCAGAAGCTACAAACAAATGTTCAATAGCTCGCTGCTGAAAATGTCTCAGCCATCGACATTTTCTGGTCTTAAAATCCGGCCCAGTTGAATTTGTAATTAAACAGACCTGCGATACATTTTTTTTTCAAGAGGCAAAAAACAGTTATGTTAGCTCTTCATTAATCCCAACAAGGAAATTTTCTTTGGAGCCACTGGGAAGAGATTTTTGAGGCACTTGAGAAAATATTTTACCAAAGCCTCACAAAAGATTCAAGGATAGCAACACTGGGTCTGACACCAGAGGTCCCCAACCTATACCTTTTTTCTTTTACTTTTTCTTTGTCCAACATTCCTTTTTCCTAATTTATATCTTTTGTATTATTTCAAAATGAATACTTTAACCTGGAGAGTCTTTGGTTTATTTTAATTTATTGTCATTTGCCTGTAAAGGCCCTGACACACCAAGATGACGGTTGGCCGTCGACCAAAGTCGGGCCGTCGGTGAGCGTCTGTCGGCCTAGTTTTTGCGGCGTGTCCCGCACCATCAGCACTTTGGCGTTGGCAGCTTTTCGGCCGATTGAGCATGTTGAATCGGTGGCGGAGCTTGTCGGTGAGAGAGATCACTCTGATTGGCTGTTCAGGTTTTATTTCCTCGCCCCTGTAGCGAGTGAATCTGCCTGTAGTGAAACCGGGGCTAACCGGTGCTTCCTCCTCAGGCTCCACTTCACTCAGCTGCC
>NC_065527.1:1267641-1269453 GCF_006386435.1 Epinephelus moara
TTTCCTTTAATTGGGCTCACCTGGCCAACTAATTATCACAGGTGTCTGAGATTGATTTCAGTGATCCAAAGAACCCTGAGACACAATACCATCCATGAGTTTAATTGAAAAACAAAAAATTTAATCTTTATGACACTTAAATACAATTTGCATAATAATTTGGAACGCAGTGTAATGTTTCATTAAAACCGAGCTGAGGACTCAGTTGAAGATTGAAGGTAGACGGACACGTGGATTTTTCATGTTCATGTATCTTTGTCCTGCACAGTGATGCAGGCGTCATAGTGGACTGAGTTCGAAGGCAAAGCTCTCGATGTGCCGGTCAGTCTACTTTTCAGCCGTCACCTGTGATCATGAGTTCTGGGTAGTGACCAAAAGAGTGAGATCAGAATTCAAGAAGCCAAAATGAGTCTCTGTCTCAGGGTGCTCAGGCTCAGCCCCCGAGGTGAGGTGAGGTGAGGTGAGACGCTGCAAAGCAGAACTGCTGCTCCTCCGCATTGAAGTGGCTCAGGGATGTGATTAGATGCACGTCTCTGTGCAGGTATTCTTGGCACATCCAGCTAGAGTTGGACCTTGGAGCAGACCCAGAACATACTGGAGGGATTTCATTTAACCATCTGATGTGGAAGCAGCTCTGAGCTGTTCTATCATTTATTTATTCCCTCTCACGCCACTGGACAAACTTAACTTAACTTTGGCACCATCATGGCTACGCTTTGATACAGTGCAGCAGGTTGAACTGAACCTCTCCACACTGGTATGTGAACCTGCTCGATGCCGTCCCATTAGTATCTGCCCCATCAGGACGCTCTGTCCTTATTGAACTGACGAGAGCAGACGAAGACGTATACGTGTCAGCGGGGAGATGAGAGGTCGGGATGAGAGGTGAACGTAATTGTACATCAGTGTTAATGTTGTTGACGAAAACTATGATGAACATTTTTCGTCAACGACATTTTCTCCATTATGACGAGCTAAAAATAGATCTTGATGATAAAAAGATGAAATCTGTGTTTTATGTTTGTTGACGAGACGAGATGCGCCGAAAATGTTCATGGTGGACTATCAAACATTGAACATTGACAGAGATGAAAGTTTATTTATTTATTTTAACTTTGTTTTTATTTCAATTCCAGCAACTTATACGATATTTTTTTTAGAATTTTCATGCTGTTTTTTTTCTATTTTTTGAGCTCAGTCTCACTCCGAAGTCATTGACATCTGGCGCTTTGGGCAGTGACTTCCAGCATCAGAAACAAATGAAAAAAGGCGTCCTTTAACGTCGGCATGATACACGATATAGCCTGGCAGCGTCAAGGGGACAAGGACAAAAGTTAAGGTGGCTGAAGTCCAACTGGGGCAGGTGAGAGGGGTGGTGGAGGGGTCCAACAACTACCGACTGTCACCCGAGAGAGAGGTGTTGGCGTCCTGTTTGATTGTAAAACCAAACCCTGTTCTTTTTTGTTGTTGAAGGAAAAAAGTGTCAGTTCACGGTGTTGTACCGACGTAGTGCTTTTATTTTGAAAGAGATTGTATGCAAACTGTACATTTCCTGTGAAAACAATCAACACACCCAGGGTACCTTGGACGTCATATGTGGACTTGGAAAGTCCATGACCAAACGTGGACATGTGACGAGGTCACAGTGAGGATGTGTCTGTGCCTGTGTGTCTTAAGGTGCGGACACACCAAACTGACATCAAAGAACTAGCGGCGACGAAAGCCAACTGTTGCGTTGTCTACGTCGCCTCACGTCGCCCTGTGTCAGTTGCATTTGAACACACTACACGGACTACATCCGACGGCCAAGTA
>NC_065527.1:1269479-1272091 GCF_006386435.1 Epinephelus moara
CTGCGGCTAATGCTCCGCTAGCCGCTCCCAGCTAGCTCCGGTTTGTTATTCAGGTTAAAGTGTGAAGAAGCAGCGGGTCTGTGGGGCAGCTGAGTGAAGTGGAGCCTGAGGAGGAAGCACCGGTTAGCCCCGGTTTCACTACAGGCAGATTCACTCGCTACAGGGGCGAGGAAATAAAACCTGTACAGCCAATCAGAGTGATCTCTCTCACCGACAAGCTCCGCCACCGATTCAACATGCTCAATTGGCCCAAAAGACGCCGACGCCGAAGTGCTGATGGTGCGGGACACACTGCAAAAACTAGGCCGACAGACGCTCACCGACGGCCCGGCTTTGGTCGACGGCTGACCGTTGGCTTGGTGTGTCAGGGCCTTCAAGGCTCCAGATCACATTTCAGACCTGTTAGTCCCTATGAACCTCTTCGTAGTTTGAGATCCTCGGGCACAGGACCTCTGTTTGTCCCAGAGTCCAGACTGAAGGCCAAAGGGCCCCGAGGCTCTGGATCAACCTGCCTGAGGATATAAGACTGTCTGAGTCTGAGGCTTCGTTTAAGTCTCTCCTAAAGTCTATCAGAAATCATATCTGTCTGTCTTATTGCTCTCTGATTGATGTTATGTCTCATCTTCACTGTTGGCCTTCGTTACTTTATATTTTACTAGATGACGTTTAATGACGTGTTATTTGTGTTACATGTGTTCAGTTTGACTAAACATCACTTTGTAACTGTAAATAAATACAAATGAATAAAGCTTATTATTAATAGTATTATTATTATGATTATATGAATGTGAAGTCCTACCTGCGGTTTTTTTTCCCATAGGACGTGAATGCAGCATCTCAGGCTGCATCTCTCAATGACGTCACTGGTGGAAGAGGGAGGGCGCTCACACCGTGAAACGCCGTTGCCGTGTCTGTGAGTGTGTGTGCGTGTGTGTGTTTAAAGTGTGTGTGTGCCGCGCATCTTTTGGAAGCAGCTCCACGCGCAGCACTGAGCTGACAGGATTTAATGAGACGCGCGTGATGAGCTCAGCTCAGCTGATCTCTGGACTAACTGTCTCCAGGAAACACTTGTCCTCCCTCCGCTGCAGACACCGCCGCTCCGTCCTCCTCTGCCCGGCCAGCAGAGCCCGTCGGTGGGAACCTGCGAACACAGCTGCCGCTCAGTCCGTGTGAGTATGTGTGTGTGATACAGTGTGTGTGTGTGTGTGTGTGTGTGTGTGTGTGTGTGTGTGTGTGTGTGTGTGTGTGTGATTACTGAGGGACGTGTTGAACTTTGGGTGCTGTAGTTTCCACAGTGACATGACAGCGGGCTGCTCTCAGCTGCTCTCCGGCTGCCATGTTCTCACACTCACATAACGCTGTTAATTCATGTTCTCATCACACACCGGATGCAGAGGGAGCCCCTGGAGCATTAACGCTCGTGGGCATAATTCTGCGCTTGCACGTGCGCACTCGTCACCCGCGCGCAGGAACTCCGACGCACGGTGTGTGAATGTGTGTGTGATGCTGAGCGGTACAGTAGGTGTAGACGGTGTTGCTCTCTTCACAGTGATGATGATGATGGTGATGATGATGATGCAGTGTGGTCCGTTTCTCAGGCTGGAGGTCTGCAGCTCGTGCAGCAGGTATCATGTGGTCAGGGCGGTACATCACTACCTGGCAGCTCAAGTGGGACACAGAGTGACCTCATGATTCACTGATGGAGATGAAGACTGGTGTTCATCATCATCATCATCATCATCATCATCACAGTCTGCAGACTGTCAGTCAGTGACCTGATGATGAGCTCCAGTCTGATGTTTACAGCTCTGTGTTTATTGACAAGTTTATGACACAGAGGATGGTTGTTGTTTACATTCGATCAGTTCTGACAGAGACCAGAGCAGAGTCCTGCACAGGTCCAGTTTCTACACGTAAAGCTCAGAACCAGAACCAGTCCATCACCTGTCTTTACAGGCGTGCCGTATCATCTCCTTCCCAATAATACCGCTATAATGTAGAGTATGATATCCATCCATCTATTTCATCTGCTCATCCGGGGTCAGGTCTCGGGGGCAGCAGGCTGAGCAAAGCACCCAGACGTCCCTCTCCTCAGCAACACCTCCCAGCTCCTCCTGGAGGACCCCGAGGTGTTCCCAGACCAGATGAGATCTGTAATCCCTCCAGTGTGTTCTGGGTCTGCCCCGGGGCCTCCTACCAGCTGGACCAGGAGGATCGTGATCCTAACCCTATGACAAATTCATATCCTGATACTTGCCATATTTTGACTTGTTGACATATTGACGTCCTACTGTTACCCACGGCAACAGCAAGCATGACTGAAAGTGAAATTATTAGTGACTCTGCGAAGGTTCCAAAAAGAGGAGCAGCTTCAGTAGTGTGGAATAACCTGTGGCGTCCTGAGTGTTTTACTTCTCAGACTCTAAAGCCCCATCTCCACCAAACCCTTTCAGTCCAGCACCTTTGGAACCAGCAGTAAGCCTTCAGACATGGTACCTAGAGCCTCGGTCTGTTCAGACAGTCCTCTTAAATGTGGGCGGGGTTGTTGTCACTCACTGCTCCGTCCAGCACTCGCTGTATTTCCTCATCAGCGGTGACACAGATGGAAGTCT